>NC_052358.1:32084643-32087831 GCF_009727055.1 Benincasa hispida | reverse complement strand
AAAAAGAAAAAAGAGAAAGGGGAAAAGCAAAAAATCGGAGGGAAGAAAGAAAAGAAAAATAAAATAATAAAAAAGGATTATTGGGAAAAAAGCAAAAATCGGAGAAAGGGAAGAAAATAAAATTAAAAAAAGGAATAAGCAAGAACTTAAGTATATATAAAATAAAAATAAAAAAAGGAATAAGCAAAAACCGAAAGAAAGACAAGAAAATTTAAAAGAAAAAAGACAAAAAAAGTAAAGGAAAGAAAAAAAGAAAGAAAAAAGAAAGAAATGAAAGAAATAAAAAAATAAAGGAAAGAAGCAAAAATCGGATAAAGGAAAGAAAAAAAAAAGAAAAAAAGAAGTAGAATAAGGCAAAAAAAACTGAGAAAAGAAAAATAAGATGAAAAAATGAAGGAAAAAAGGAGGAAAAGAAGCAAAAATCAAAGAAAAAGAAAATAAAAAGGACTAAAAAAAAGTTGTACAACAAGATAAGACAAAAGAGTGGCAAAAATTGAAAATTTAAAAAAAAAATCAAAGATTAACTAAGTCAATCATCCATATTTGTAAATATTTAAAGAAAGATTTAATATATTTTTAGATTTATTCTGCTTATTCTACTATGTATTACAAAATATTCCAAACATTGAAAGGTGGGTACAGTGGCAAATGGGGGCACATGATTATGCTGTTAAGTTGTTGGCGTAGGTACAAATCATGACTTAGTTTTCAAAAACAAAAAAATAAAAAAAAAAAAAAAAAAAAATCAAATGGTTACCCACATAGAACTTAATAATAATAATCATATATTATATATATATATTTATATATATATACACGCACACAAAGCACTAACCTATACTCAAGGTTTGACTTTATTCTCAAATTTTGCACCTAATCAACAATTACTTCAATTCAATTTTGACCTTTTTTTAATTTTAAAATTAATTTAAATTTAATAATTAAAAACCCCATTATTGACTGATTTTGAGATTCCCTATTTAGAAAATTCTGATAATTCCAAATCTTATTTAAAGTATCTTTTTCTCCTCTATAAGGTCTTCAATTCATAATTAAACATTTAGGTTAAATATATCGGATTATATTTTAAAACATTACTCCAAAAATAGGAATTTGAAAAACTTCGAATTGTTCCGTCACACTATTTCTAATGTTTTGGTCTGGATATGAGCTGCGATAGCTGAGGGAAGCCTCCATGGACCTACAGATTCACCGAGCTCCCAACACATTTCGATATTAATGGCTAAACTCTATAACCTAATTAACCAACATTCATTAATTACTGGGTCACTTCCATTAATTGCCCCTGTAGTGCACTCCCCTTCACGTGTAGATATATTTTTTGTCCACTTGATATAACCAAATAATCTCAGTAAAGTTCAACCCTTCACAGGTTGTTCGTAATAATGGTTGGGTCAAAGCTGTTTTACCCCGAGATTACATCTTTCTCCTTAAGTCCCAATAATTCTTTAATGAAACAAATTAGTTTGTGATCCAATCACCAAACTTAGTCCCCCTCTCAGGCTAATGGAGAGGAGGTGACCCCTTGTTTAAGACCCAGAGTTAGCACTTAAGAGAATAAACCTCCCTATTATTCCCTAAAAAACAGATAGAAGTTGAATTCTGTTTGCTTACAAACTATTGCCCCCATAGCTATCTACCCCGCCTTACCCTCTGAAATTTGGGGGACTATTGACCCGACGGCTTGATGAGCCAACCCATCACCCATACAAATATAAAGATATTCTCGAATAAAACAGGAGTTCATGAGTGTAGCTCAGGATTAAGTTGAAGTTGAACTAGTTATCGCTTTAAAAATAGTCAATTCTTAAACAGTAAACAACATTGTTGTAAAAGTAGAATGACTTATTTCTTAGTTCAAGTCTTATACAAACTCTTTGCACAGGACCGCCTTCCACTCACTGTCTTTCACATGAACCAATCAAAATCACATCGTTTGTACTAAATATAAAGCGGGATGCATCCAATAGTATCCCTAGGATAAGGTATTCAGCCTTATCCATATACTATATAGCATTTTGGCTATCTACTCGAACTTGATCCACTCTTATATCGCCAATAAAGTCCATGTACTCATGTAATAGCCATGGATTTTAGTTTATTGGATTTAGGTTTTTTCTAAAACAAAATGAGTAATTCATATATGCAATAACAACTTTATTGAATAAACCTCAATAACACCTTGAAAACATAATAAGTTTATTGTTCACAAACCACGAGTTTTAGAACATAAAACCCAACAAACTCCCACTTGGACTAAAACTTCAGTGATAACACATATATACACATAGGGTTGAGTTGTTGAGTTTTAGAGAGAAATACAATAAACTAGGGCATCACATACCCATGGTTTTTTCTCCCACTTGCCCTAGATTATACAATCATCCTAGACTTACTAGGTAACCCTCAGACACTTTAGCCGTGAGGATCTTTGTAAACCGATCGGCATATAGTAGACTTCTAACTACCAATATACAGGGAATGCATTTAATTGCAGGTCAATGAATTCTCAACGCCATCATCAAGTATTAATGATGTAAGTCTCTGCTAAACTCATGTTACGGTCAGCCTGTCACATAACCTTCCCATTACGTCCAAGCATTCTCAACTCTTGAGAAATATGCATCTGATTAGTTATAACTGAAGGACTGTGAAGTCCGTTGTGGAAGCAGGATCGGTCCAAATTATTAATTCCACAAAAACTAAAATTCGTAAAAATCTAGTTATGCATTCTAAAGAAAATACAACATGTTTTAACACAATACCGAAGGAATTTAGGGTAATCACACTTACCCTTGAAGCCAAAAGAATCTTCACGAATTCCTCTCTAGATGATCTACAAATCTCCTTGGATCAGGATCTCAACGAACAACAGTAAAACCAATCCCAAATTTGGACACCACCAAAAGAGAGTACTTTGTATTCTCCTTAGGATAATCATAAAAGTGTGTGGGGCTCTGTAATTAACTTGGAAAACATAGAGATTTTGAGAAACGAGTTTTCTTCTAAGAAATCTCTGAGGGGGCCGATTGAACATGCAATAGAATACAGACGTTCTGTGTTTTTGGAAGAAGAAAACTACTCCTTTTGCAACTTCCCAATCACAAAAAAAAAAAAAAGAGATTTTAGGTGGAAGAAGTTACGTAACTCCCTCCTATTTTTATTTT
>NC_052358.1:32059076-32082214 GCF_009727055.1 Benincasa hispida | reverse complement strand
GAATTTTAGGTGGAAGAAGTTACGTAACTCTCTCCTATTTTATTTTTAAAAATTAAAATATTAATATTTATATATCTATATATATAAATATAATATAACTAATTATATATATTGACAATTATATATATATTATATATATATGTATGTATGTATTATGTATGTATGTATTAAACTTTATTTTATATCAATATAACATAAGGTTATTAATCTCTCAATAAACATATAGTATTTAATATAAAATCAAATTCATATTAAATTTTAACCTATAGTTTATTTAGAATCAAATTCATATTAAATTTAATTACATGAATCCAATTCAGATAATTAATATTTGACATATTTCAAATATTTCCTCTCAAAAATAAACTTTTATTTAAATGTTATCAAATACATTATATTAATTCTATCACATATAATTATTTTATATGAATTATATCATATATAATTAATTAAAAAATTCAAATTAATCCAAAATTATTTGATTCTCAATTAATCCCAGTTGAGCTACTGAGGAGATCTTTATGGACCTATTAAATGAACCTCCAATGGTACTTGGATAATTAATTAAACTTCTTTAATTATAAAATACCCCACTTTCATTAATTGTCAGTCACTCCACTAAAGACCAACAGTTGCACTATTCACACTACAGATATATTTTTATGTCCATTGGATATAACCAGTCAACAGTGCGACGACTCTTCAGAAATTGCTCATAAGTACAATTGGTTCAAAATTATCTTTTTGCCCCTTGTAGTTACATTTAACTCTTTAAGTACCACTGATCCCTTTAATAAACAATAAGTCATAGTCCAACTATGACCAAACCCTTTTCGGGTCAAGAGAAGGTGTGGCGCAACATTGTTCAAGCCCTGAAATCAGCCCTTAGGGGAGCAATTTATCTTACTTACCCCGACATTAGGGACGAAGTGAATTTCGTCTTGTGTATTTATGTTCTCAAATCCCCAATCAAACGAATCCCCAAAATGGTAGGCATATTAAGTCGGCGAGCTAGCCACTCTCACCCATGCAAATCAAAGAACCGCCTTCATAGGCAAGAGTTCACAATTCACTCAGGATTCAGGTCATGTCACTTGTGGTCATCGTAGTGAAATGTAAGTCTCTACTATTAATATGACTACTCACTCGTGGTCTGGTCTATACAAACCTTTTGTATAGAACACCCTCACTCACATGTCTCTAGGTGAATGATCAGGATCAGATTTTGTAAAACTTTACAACATTTCTAACATCTACAAAGTCGGTTGTATTCATAGTGTCATCATGATAAGATACCCGGCCTTATCCATCTACTACAGATCGTTCAGGTTATTTCTTATCCATCACTGTTGACTGGTTATATCCAATGAACATAGAAATGTATCTGTAGTGTGAAGAGTGTAGCTATCGGTCTTTAGTAGAGTGCTCGATAGTTAATGGATCTTGAATAATTTAATTAGAGTTTAATAATTATGTAAATACCATTGAAGCTTCAATCTACCGTTCATGAGGCTTCCTCTGTGTAGCTCAATAGGATTTAATGAAAATCAATTTTTGATTAATTTGAATTGTTAAAATTAATTGAGGGAATTAATTATATTTATAATTAATTTTACTTAATTATATATGATATCATCACTATAATGTATTTGATACATTATTTGAGAGGACATAAATATTTGAATTTGATTCAAATATTAATTATGTGAATCGGATTCATTAATTACATAGTATTGTTGGGGTTGATGCCCTAAATTCTTGTTGGGTTCTGTAGTTTGTAAACACCTATATTGAACAAATGCTGATGATGTAATAATATGAGATATTTTCTTCACTGTTGTCTATGAAATATGAGATATTTTGTTTGCATTTACCACAAACCAATAAACTAAGATCTCTAGTTGTCGTTGTAACTTAAGCATGTATATGGAGACATACAAGTGGATCATGCCTTAAGTAATCAAAATGGTCTGTAGTACATGGATATAAGGTGGAAACCTTATCCTGGTGATACTACGAATGTGGCCCACTTTATAGATAATTACAAGTATTGTGACGTGCTACAAATGATCTAATCCTGATCATTCATGTAGAGACATGCGAACGGGGGTGTCTTATACAAAGGAGTTTGTATAAGACCGAACCATGAAGTGTTTAGTCTCGTTATATAACGCCGTTTATGACAGAGACTTTTATGTCACTAGGATGACCATAGGTAACATGACCTTAATCTTGAGTGAGTTGGGAACTCCTGCCTATGAAGGCGGTTCTTTGATTTTCATGAGTGCGAGTGGCCAGATTGTCGACTCAAACCTACCATTTTGGGAATTCGTCTCATTGAGGAGCTGAGAGCTAAGCTAGATAAGATGGAATTTACTTCTTCCCTGAAGTAGGGATAAGTAGATAGATTTCTCCCTTAAGGATTGATTCCGAGGCTTGAACGATGTGGTGCCACAACCTTGTCATGGCCTGAAAGGTGTCCACTCATAGTAGGACTATGATGTATTGTTCGTTAGAGGGATTAGTGGTACATAAGGAGTTAGATGCAACTACAAGGAAAAAATGGTAAATTGGCCCAACTGTACTTACGAGCATCTATGAAGGGTTATTGTACTGTTGATTGGCTATATCCGATGGACACAGAAATATATATGTATGTAAAAGAGTGCAGTTGTCGGTCTTTAGTGGAGTGCTCGATAGTTAATGGATGGTGGATCTCGTGACTAAAGAGTTTAGTCAACTATTCACATACCATTGGAACTTCAAGCTACATGTCCATAAGGTCCCCTTGGTAGCTCAGTGGATTCAAGTTAAGAATCAGTTTTTGGGTCAGTTTAAAGTGTTCAAATTGACAAGAGGGAGTTTGATTATATATGATATGATTAAATTGGTTCAATTATATATGATATAATTGACATGATGTATGAGATACATTAATGGAGGAATTTGATATAAATATGATTTATATCAAGTAATGGAGAAAAGGATTATGGTTTAAATATTTACATATGATGTGATATTAAAACTATAGTTATAAATATAATATGATAAGTTAGTTATTATATTTATTGATAATTAAAAAAATATGAGATAATTTGGGTGGTTTCTCCTTTAACCGTGCGTGAAAGTAGGAGTTGTTTCAGTTTTCATAACTGAAGGATAAAATGAAAAATGTTTTCATTTAGTGAAGAATCGCTTCATTAAGTACACTGCTAATAGTTAAGCTCACGAGAGACTCACGACAGTCTTCAATTATTTGTCTAAACGATCGTGTGGCAAGCGAGATTCTCTAAGCGTCGTGTAAACGATCAAGCCTCTTGTTTCCTAAATGATCGTGTACCTATTAACTATTACTAACGATCAAGCACAGAGTCTAATACAAGATAATATACTCCAATTGCTTATCTGATATCTTTATATAGGACAAGGTCGCTTTAGTCACTTGTCCTAATCTTCTTTTTCCCAACGGTGGGCCATTAGGGCAGGACTCTAGGCGAAAATGAGGGGTTACACTTACGCGGAATCGTTAAAGGTTAACAGTTCTGGACCGAAAATGGTGAATTGTTAGTGTTAGTTACAATAGTGTTTCTGTCTAATGGTTGAGAGTGTCTAATCCTAGTGAGGAGGTATTTGATCACCCCACCGGTGACTTTTGTCCTGCCTCGCTGGCGCATCATTGCGAAATAGATGTCTTTTCACTTAGGGTACATGGAAACTATTTTGCTAAAACTAAAATTGGTGTTAAAAGTGGTAATGCATATACTCATTAAGTTTGTTCTGTTTTTCAGCAATGTAAAAATGGCTACAGCCACATTAGCTTCATTAAGCGCCAAGAAATTGATTGGCGAGAATTACGCTAGTTGAAAACACATCATAACTACCATTTTGATCATCGATGACCTGAGGTTCGTCCTTACGGAGGAGTGTCCTCCTATTCCGACTCAAAACGCCACTCGAAATGTTCTTGAGGCTTATGAGAGATGGGCATAGGCGAACGAGAAGGCTCGAGCTTACATCTTGGCCAGTCTAAATAACGTGTTGGCCAAGAAGGATGAGCTTATGGTCTCAGCGCGTGAGATCATGGAGTCCCTACGGGGAATGTTCGGACAACTGTTTGGACAGTTGAAGCATGAAGCTCTGAAATGCATCTTCAACTCCAAAATGGAGGAAGGTACATATGTTCATGAACACGTTCTGAATATGATGGTCCACTTCAATCTGGCAGATATGAATTGGTCAAGCATTGATAAGGGCAGCCAGGTTAGCATAGTTCTGTACTCGTCGCCAGATAGCTTCCTTTACTTTGTCAGTAATGTTATACTGAACAAAGTTGACTATATCCTTACAACTCTCCTCAACGAGTTGTAGACATTCCAATCCTTGCTGAAAAGTAAGGAGAAAAAGGTAGGTGAGGAAAATGTTACTTCATCTTCAAAGAAGTTCCATCGAGGTTCGACCTCAGGGACTATGTCTGCACCTTCTACTTCTAACACTTCCAAGTGGAAGAAGAAAATGGAAGAAGAAAAAGAGTGGTAAGGGGAAGGGAAAGGCACCTACTAACCCACAGCCTGTCGCACAGCCGGATAGGCGACCAGCGCCGGTTGACAAAGGAAAGTGTTTCCATTGTAACCAGGATGAACACTGGAAATGGAATTGTCCTTGATGGATAAAGGAGAAGAAGAAGACTAAGGCCAAGACAAAATAAGGTAAATATGATTTACTAGTTTTGGAAACATGTTTAGTGGAGAATGATGATTCTGCCTAGTTTATTGACTCTGGGGTCACTCAGGTTTGTTCTTCTTTTCAGGGAATTTGATCCTAGCGGCAGCTTGAGGCTGGAGAGATGACGATGCGAGTAGGAATCGGGCACGTCGTCTCAGCTGTGGCAGTGGGAGGGCTCCAGTTGACTTTACAGAAGAAATTTATCCTTTTGAATGATGTGTATCTTGTTCCCGAGTTAAAGCGGAACTTAATTTCTGTAAAGTGTATAATGTAAATATACTCTTCTCTTTGAATAGAATAAAGTATTTATTCTAAAAGATGGTGTTGAGATTTAGGGCTTATATGATTTTAGATTTATAGTATGCTCATGCATCATATAATATAAATGTTATAATATATGCATGCATGCATCAATAACATATCCATGCATCATCTATATTATAAGATTATAATATATAGTATGTATGTATGGATAGTTGTATTTTATTAATTATTTAATTGTTTTATTATACAAGTGTTATATAAGTTTAGTAACGAAATGGAATTGCATGATGCATGACACTACTTTAGGTAATTTTATAAATATTTTATTTTATTAAGTGTGTCAGTGAATGCAATTGAATGGTTTTAATTTATTTAACTTATTTTATAAAAGTTATAATTAAATGAAATTAGAAATTAAAATCAATAATTTAAAATTGTATGCAAAACTTAGGTTAAAATACTTTTTAAAATAGTTTTAAAATATGATTCATATAGACCTAAGATCACATTTCTAATTAGATTAGAAATTAAGTTTAATCTTTTAATCAGTTTAATAGGATTAAATTGGTCTTAATTAAAAGATTAAATTTGTAGCAAATGTATCTATAAGGGACCTTTTGTAGGTTGGTTCTGTCTAGGCTGGATATTTAAGTTGATGAAAACGTAACACTCCTATTTTAGAACTTACGTGAAAAAATGAATTAGATAGATTTGCTACAAGTATGCAATTGTTGATTAAAGTTTTTTAAAGTGTATGATAAACATTAATCAAAGTTGTTTAACTATTCAAAGTAAGTGTTACTTTTGGGCAAATTTAAACAATCACTTAGTTAAAATCAGTAGCTGAATTTTCCTAAGTTAAATAACCCTAAGTAAAACACTCAGTGGGAGGAAAATGGGTATTTGATACTTCATTTTACCTTTTCACGTTTCTGCCTAAAAGTTCACACCGTGAGATCTATACTTGTCCTTGAGGCATTTTTGCTTGTGTCTCCTTACGGATGGTGTTTGTATAGGTCAATATCAAGGTGAATGGAGAGAATGTTTATAGTAAGTGGGAGTGGGATGTGTGTCAACACATCCAACGATCTCTCTCTTTAGTTTATAGTAAATTATGCTCGGCCTCGAGGCACCTTTGCTTCTTTCCCCCTACGGATGGCATTTGCATGACTCTTTACTCAAACTCTAGAAATGGATAGGGTTGCTTTAATTTTTGCTTCAATCAGTTTTTTCCTATGGTTAGCTTATTGGGGCGGAACTCTCGAATCTAAAATGATGGGGTTACACTTACAAGAAAATGTTAAGCGAGTTTAACAATTTTTGGACTGAACAATGATGACTGATAGTTACAGTAACAAGGATTTGTTCTATCTATTGGTTCAGATACTCTCATTCCAGTGAATGGACACCTAATCACTTTACAGTGGCTTTTGTCCTATCTCACTGAAACATCATTGCAAAATAGATATCAGAAAAGGTGCATTAGATTATTTTGCTAAATTTGATTGGTTTTTGCAAACGTGTTAATGCTTACAGTACTAATATAAGTAAATTATATGGTTTCAGCAAATTTCATTATGACTTCCACTACACTGAATTTACTCATTGACGACAAACTTACCGGTGAAAACTATACAACTTGGAGAAACATAATCAACACAATATTAATCATCGATTACCTTCTTTTTGTCATTATGGAGGATTTTCTTCCTATTCCTGCTCAAAATACTACTCGAAATATTCGGGAGGCATACAAGCGTTGGATACGGGAAAATGAAAAGGAACGAGTGTATATCTTGGTAAGCCTTTTAAAAGTCTTGGCTAAGAAGCATGAGCCCATGCTCACTGCTTGTGAGATCATGGAGTCCTTGAGGAGAATGTTTGGATAATCATCTGCATAACTATGACATGACACTCTTAAATTCATCTTCAATGCTTGTATGCAAGAAGGGGCATCTATTAGAGAACATGTTCACAACATGATGGTCCACTTCAAATTAGTGGAGATGAATGGGTCTGTCATCGATGATGCCAATCGGGGTAGCTTCATCTTGGAAACTTTACCTGAAAGTTTCCCATACTTTCATAGCAATGCTGTTATGAACAAGATTGAGTACAACCTGACCACCTTGCTCAATGAGCTATAGACATTCCAATCCTTGATGAAAAGTAAGGAACAAAAAGGTGAGGCAAATGTTGCTTCATCCTCTAAGAAGTTCTATAGAGGTTCAACCTCTGGAACTAAGTCTGTGCCTTCTTCTTCCGGCATAAAAAGTGGAAGAAGAAGAAAGATGGAAAGGGGAAAGCTAACCCACCAGTTCTACCAAGAGAAGTAATAGGGCCAAGGGTGCAAAGGGAATCTATTTCCATTGCAACCAGTAGGGATATTGGAAGAGACACTGTCCCAAATACGTGGTAGAAAAGAAGAAGGTTAAACAACGTAAATATAATTTACTTGTATTGGAGACGTTTTTTTAGTAGAGATTGGTGATTTCTCTTGGATAATTGATTCAGGCGTCACAAACCATGTTTGTTCTTCATTTCAGGCAATTTGTTCCTAGAAGCAACTAGTAGTTGGGGAGATGACGATGGGTGTTGGAACTGGGCACGTCATCTCAGCTGTGACAGTAGGAGGACTCCAGCTTACTTTACAGAACAAAAATATTTTACTTGAAAATATATTTGTTGTTCTTAATATAAAAAGGAACTTAATTTCTATAAAGTGTTTGATTGAACAAAACCATGCTGTTAATTTCTCTGTAAATAAAGCGTTTATTTCCAAGAATAATGTAGATCTTTGTTCTGCTAAGCTAGAAAATATTTTATATGTACTAAGATTGTTAGCAAGTAAGGCCCTCATAAATACTGAAATGTTTAAAACTGCGATAACTCAGAATAAGAGACTTAAAATTTCTCCTAAATAAAATGTCCAACTTTGGCACCTAAGATTATGACACATCAATCTCAATAGGATTGAGAGATTGGTTAAGAATGGACTTCTAAGTGAGTTAGAAGGAAATTATTTAACCGTGTGTGAGTTATACCTTGAAGGCATGATGACTAAAAGATCTTTTACTGGAAAAGGTCATAGGGCCAAAGAACCCTTGGAACGTGTACATTTAAACCTCTATGGTTCGATAAATGTTAAGGCAAGAGAAGGGTTTTGAATATTTCATCACTTTTACTGATGATTATTCTAGAAATGGGTATGTTTATTTAATGAAACAGAAGTTTGAAGCTTTTAAAAAGTTCAAAGAGTTGAAAACTGAAGTTGAAAATGCCTATTCAATAAAAAAATAAAATAAAACATTTTGATCTGATCGAGGTGAAGAGTTTTTGGACCTTATATTCTAGAACTATTTGATAGAAGATGGAATAACATCCAAACTCTCAGCTCTTGGTACACCTCAGCAGAATGGTGTATCAGAAAGGAGAAATCGAACCCTGTTGGACATAGTTCAGTCTATGATGAGTTATGCTGCTTTACTTGACTCATTTTGGGGTTATGCAGTATAGACTGCAATATATATTTATAACTGTGTTCCATCCAAGAGTGTTACAAGAACACCTTTGGAATTATGGAATAGTCGTAAAGGTAGTTTATGCCATTTGAAGATCTTAGGTTGCCCAACACATTTGCTTGAGGCAAATCCTAAGAAACTGGAAACTTGTTCAAAATTGTGCCTATTTGTAGGATACAATATAGGAACAAGAAGTGGTTACTTCTAAGATCATAAAGAAAATAAAGTGTTTGTATTGACAAATGCTACTTTTTTAGAAGAGGACCATATAAGAGAGCATAAACCCCATAGTAAGATTGTGTTGAATGAACTTTCTAACAAAACTATTAAGCCTTCAACAAGAGTTGAAGAACCTAACTCGTTAAAAAGAGTTGTTGAAGTTGGTTCATCTAGTAGATCACGTCCACTTGAAGTGTTGATAGAATCTTGACATAGTGGAAGGGTTACGAACCCGTCTAAACGTTATATGGGTTTAAAAGAAATCCTAGCAATGGTAGCTGACAAAGATGTTGAGGATCCATTGTCTTACAAGAAGGTAGTGGAGGATGTTGCAAGGATGAGTGGATCAAAGCTATGGATCTCGAAGTGAAGTTTATGTACTTCAATTCTATTTGGGATCTTGTAGATCAAGTGGGGTAAAACCTATAGGTTGCAAATGGATCTACAAGAGAAAACAGGGTGCTGATGGGAAGGTGCAAACCTTCAAGGCTAAACTTATGGCAAAGGGTTATACCCAAGTTGAGGGAGTTGACTATGAGGAGACTTTCTCACCTGTTTCCATGTAAAGTTTATCTGAAACCTCATTTCCATTGCCTCATATTATGACTATGAGATCTGGCAAATGGACGTTAAGATTGATTTTCTAATGGCAATTTTAAGGAGACAATTTTTATGAAGCAACCTGAGGAATTCATAACCTAAGGTCAAGAGAAAAATGTTTGTAAGCTTAATTGGTCCATCTATGGATTGAAGCAAGCATCTCGATCTTAGAATATAAAATTTGATGTTGTGATAAAATCTTATGGCTTTGATCAAAATGTTGATGAGCCTTCTATTTACAAGAGAATCATCAACAATTCAGTAGTTTTTCTAGTGTTGTATGTAGACGATATCCTACTCATTGGGAATAATGTAGGTCTACTGAATGAAATTAAGAATTGGCTAGCGACCCAATTCCAAATGAAAGATTTGAGAGAGGTGTAGTTTGTTCTGGGCATTCAGATCTTTGGAGAACGAAAGAAAAAAAATGCTAGTCCTGTCTCAAGCATTGTACATTAACAAGATGCTTGTCAAATTTTCGATGCAGAGCTCAAAGAGAGGTTCACTACCTTTCGGGCATGGAGTTATATTGTCTAAGGAATAGTGTCCTAAGACACCTCAAGAAGTTGAGGAAATGAGACGGATCCCCTATGCATTGGCTGTTGGTAGCCTGATGTATGCGATGTTATGTACTAGTCTTGACATCTACTATGCAGCGAGGGTAGTCAATAGATATTAGTCTAATCCAAGATTTGACAACTGGACCACCGTTTAAAGAATATTCAAGTATCTACGGAGAACGAGGGACTACATGCTTGTGTATGGTTCTTAGGATTTAATTCTTACAGAATACACGAACTCTGATTTCTAGACTAATAAGGATTTTAGGATATATCAATGTTCACTCTTAATGGAGGAGCAGTAGTCTGAAGAAGCACCAAATAGGGGTGCATTGCTGACTCTACTATGGAAACTGAGTACGTAGCGGCTTGTAAAGTTGCTAAGGAAGCTGTATGGCTCAGAAAATTCCTAACTGGTTTAGAAGTGGTTTCAGACATGTGAAAGCCCATCGTTATTTATTGTGATAATAGTGGTGTTGTGGCTAATTTCTGAGAGCCGCAAAGTTATAAGTGCGGGAAACACATAGAGCGAGGGTATCATCTCATCCGAGAGATTGTTCATCAAAGAGAAATGAGTATCATGCAGATAGCTTGGAGCATAATGTTGCTGATCCATTTACAAAGGTCCTTATGACTAATGTATTTGAGGGTCACCTACAGAGTGTGGGTCTATAGGATAGGCCACATCTGGTCTAGGATAAGTCAAAGAATTTGTACTGGGCGTATGTTATGCCCTAGTTTATTTCTTTTTGTACTTGTATATTAGTATGACTTGTATATATTGTACACCCCAGTAGCTTTAGGAAAAGTGGGAGATTGTTGGGGTTGATGCTCTAAATCTCATAGGGTCCTGTAGTTTGTAATTGTATTATATAAATGATTTATTTATTTAATAAAATATTAAATATTTTATTTGATATTAGTAGCATTAAACCCACAACCCATAAACTAACATCCAAGGTTATCATCTCTAGCTTAAACATGTATGTAGAGATATACAGGTGGATCATTTTTAAGTGATAACCTAAATGGTTTGTAGTTGATGGATAAGGCTGGATAACTTATCCTGGTGAACTATGAATATGGCTCACCTTGTAGATGTTATAATTGTTGTAAAGTACTACAAATGATATGATCCTGCTCATTCACGTGGAGACATGTGAGCGGAGGTTTTCTATATAAAGATGTTTGTATAAGACGAAACCACAAAATGACTACATTTCACCAGGATGACCATAGGTGACATGACTTGAATCCTGAGTCAGTTGTGGACTCCTGCATATGAAGGCAGTCCTTGGATTTAAACGGGTGAGAATGGTCAGATCACTAACTCAACAAGCCTACCATTTTATAGATTCGTCTGATTGGGGAGCTAGGAACATAATTACATAAGACGAAATTCACTCCTTCCCCAATGTCGGGAAAAGTACATAAATCGCTCCCTTAAGGGCTGATTCCGAGGCTTGAACAATGTGGCATCACACTCCCTTCTTGCCCAATAGTTGTTTGGTCATAGTTGAACTGTGACTTATTGTTCATTAGAGGAATCAGCGGTCTTAAAAAGTTAGATGTAACTATAGAGCAAAATGGTAATTTTGCCCCAGCTGTACTTACGAGCAATTTGTAAAGTGTCATCGCACTGTTGATAAGTTATATTCAATGGACACAAAAATATATCTATAGTGCGAAGAGTGCAGCTGTTGATCTTTAGTGGAGTGCCTGACAGTTATTGGATGTTGAATAATTGATAATTTAATTAAAGAAATTTAAATAATTATTCAAGTACCATTGAAGCTTCAATCTACAGGTTCATGAGGCCCCCTCTGTAGCTCAACAAGGATTTAATGAGAATCAATTTTGTATTAATTTGAATTGTTCAAATTAATTTCGAAAATTAATTATATGTGATATAATTAATTTTTTTACTTAAATATATATGATATAATTATTATAATGTATTTGATAAATTATTTGAGAGGAAATAAATATTTGAATTTGATTCAAATATTAATTATGTGAATTGGATTCATATAATTAAGTTTAGTACAAATGGGATTTATATTAAATATCGTGCATTATTGAAAGAATGAAAACTATAGGTTATATTATATTTGATATATTAAACTATAGGTTATGATTTATATTTTATATAACATATAGTTTTATATATATTATATGATAAAGTAGTTATCATGTAAATATATATTAAATGGTTTTTGAATTTTTTTAATTTATTTTAAAAATGTTTTTAGGAGGGAGTTGTAACTCCCTCCCTCTATTTCTCTCTAATAATATGTGTGTGTGGTGATGTGGAATGTGTGCTCTTCCAATTCCAAAAAGACAAGTTTTTCTCTAGAAAAACAAAATTTTCCTTTCAATCTCTTACTCTCTTCCAAAAATCTAAGAGCACACAACTCCTTAGTGATTCTCATCCAAAAATAGAATATAGGAGGTTCTTATTGTGGTGGTGTTCATTTGGATCAATTTTCCATTCGTGATTATTCGTGACAAAACCGGAGAAGCGAATTGGTTTTTGAGAAGAAAGGTTCTTCAAGGGTAAGTCTTTTCTCACCCTAATTCTCCCTTTTCCATTTATGATTGCATATTGTAAATTTGTGACTATGCATAATGTTTGTAATCTGTAATTTTGATTATGTGAAAATAAAACTTGGACCGATCTCTACTCTTCCGCTTCGGGATTTTTATAGGTTCCTTCAAGTTATACATCATAAAGGTCATACTAATACAAAAGTAGACAAAACAAGAAACTAGGGCATAATACACGCCCGGTATAAAATCACCCACTTGCCATAGATTAGATGTGGCATATCCCATAGACCCATACTCTCCAAGTGACCCTCAAACATCTTAGCCTCCATAGTAGAGTCAGCAATGCACCACTGCTTGGTACTCCTCCAGACTACAACTTATTCGTTAAGAGCAAACATTAATCCTGAAGTGGATTTCCTAGAATCCTTATTAGTTTAGAAATCAGAGTCCGTGTATCCTGTAAGGATCAAATTATTTGAACCATATATGAGCATTAGTCCCTTATTCTTCGAATATACTTAAGGGTGTTCTTAATGGCGGTCCAATGATCAAATCTTGGATTAGACTAATATCTACTGACTATCCTCACTGTATAGCAGATGTCAGGTCTAGTACATAACATTGCATACATCAGGCTACCAATAATCGATGCATAAGGAATCTATCTCATTTCCTCAACCTTTTGAGGCATCTTAGTATATTGTTCCTTAGACAAAATAACTTTATGCTTGAAAGGGAGCAAACCTCTCTCAGAGTTCTACATCAAAAACTTGACAAGCATCTTGTCAATGTATGATGCCTGAAATAAGGCCAACGTTCTGTTCTTTCGATCCCAAAAGATCTGAATGCCCAAAAAATCTGCACCTCTCTCTAATCTTTCATTTGGAATTGGGTCACTAAGTCAGTAGACCTACATCATTCCTAATTAGTAGGATATCGTCCACTTACAACACAAGAAAAACTACTGAACTGTTGATGATCCTCTTATAAACATAAAGCTCATCAACATTTTGATCAAAGCCATAAAATTTGAATGCAGTATCAAATGTTATATTCCAAGATCGAAAACCTTGTTTCAATCCATAAATGGACCGATTAATCCTACAAACCTTTTGCTCTTGAGCTTGGGTTATGAATCCCTCAGGTTGCTCCATATATATGGTTTTCTGAATTATTCCATTTAGAAAAATCAGTCTTGATGTCCAGTTTTCCAATTCTCATAGCCATAAATATAGGTAAAGACAGGACATCCGGATAGAATTCACAATGGCAACATTGTAAGAAATTCTCCTCATAGCAACTTCTTTAACTTAGGTATAATCTTTGCCACAAATTTAGCCTTGAAAGTTGCACATTCCCATCAGCATTCCCTTCTCTTTGTAATCCATTTACAACCTATAGGTTTGTCTATCAGGTTGACCTTACAACATCCCAAACTGAATTGAAGTACATAGACTGCATTTTTCGAGATCCATAGCTTTGATCCACTCATCTTTATCAACATCCTTCATTGCCTTATTATAGACAATGGATCCTCAACATCACTGTTAGCTAAACAGTTAGGGTTCAGTTAAACCCATATAACGAATAGGTTGGTTCGTAACCCTCCACTACGTCGAGGCTTCCTTCAATGTTTGAGGTGGATGTGACCTACTAGATGAACCAACTTCAACAACTCTTATTGAGGTATTGAGCTCTTCAACAACTCTTGTTGAAGGTTCAGTAGCTTCACTAGAAAGTTCATTTAACACTATCTTATTGCGAGGCCTATGCTCCCTTATGTGGCCCTCTTCTAAAAACGTAGTATTTGTCGATATAAACACTTTATTATCTTTAGGATCATAGAAGTAACCACCTTTTGTTCCTTTGGGATAACCTACAAATAGGCACAATTTTGAACGAGGTTCCAATTCTCTTAGAATTTGCCTCAAGCACATGTGCTAGGCAACTCTAGATCTTGAAATGGCGTAAACTACCTTTACGACCATTCCATTATTCTAAACGTGTTCCAGTAACACTTTTGGATGGAATGTAGTTTAAAATGTAAGCTATAGTCTGCACTGCATATCCACAAAACGAGTCAGGTAAGGAAACACAACTCATCATAGACCAAACCATGTCCAAAAGGGTTCGATTTCTCCTTTCTAATACGTCATTCTACTGAGTGTGCCAGGTGTTGAGAGTTGGGATACTATTCCATGTTCTATCAAATAGTTCTGGAATATTAGATCCAAATACTCTCCACCTTTATCATATCAAAATGTTTTAATTATTTTATTTAATGCATTTTAAACTTCAGTCTTATACTTTTTGAACTTTTCAAAGGCTTCAGACTTATGTTGCATTAAATAAAGATACCTATATCTAGAATAATCACTAGTAAAAGTGATGAAATATTCAAACCCTCCTCTTGCCTTAACTTTCACCGAACCATAGAAGTCTGAATGTTCAAGCTCTGAGGGTTCTTTTGCTCCGTGACCTTTTCCAGTAAAAGATCTTTTAGTCATTTTGCCTTCAAGGAATGACTCACATATAGGTATTGAATTTTCTTCTAACTCACTTAGAAGTCCATTCTTAACAGGTCTCTCAATCCTATTGAGATTTATGTATCCTAATCTTAGGTGCCAAAAATGGCATTTTCTTTGGGAGAAATTTTCTGTCTTTTATTCGAGATACCACAGTTTTAAACAGTTCATTATTTAGGAGAGCTTTAGTTGCTAACGGTATTAGCACATATAGATTATCCTTCATTTTATCAAAACAAATATTAATACCATTTTTGTAAATAAACACTTTATTTACATTCAAAGATAGAGTATAATTTTGTTAAAGAAGATACTTTACAGAAATTAAATTCCTCTTTAAACCAAAAACTATGTGTACATTTTCTAATAAAATATAATTTTTCTGTAAAGTAAGCCGGAATCCTCCCACTGCTATCGTAGAGACGACATGCCCAGTTGCTACACGCATTGTCATCTCACAAGGTACCAGCTGCCGTCAGTTATCAAATCCCTGAAATGAAGAAAAAACATGGTTAGTGGTGCCTGAATCTATTATCTAGGCTGAATCATTATTCACTACTAAACAATTCTCCAATACAAGTAAATTGCATTTACGTTGCTTGGCCTTCTTCTTTTTCGCCAAGTATTTGGGATAATTTCTTCTCCAATGTCCCTCCTGGTTGCAATGGAAACATATTCCCTTGGAGCCTTGGCCTTCTTGTCCTTTTAGGCATCAACTGGTGGGTTAGTTTTCCTCTTTCCACCTTTCTTCTTCTTACACTTTTTGATGTTGGAAGAGGAAGGTACAAACTTAGTTCTAGAAGCCAAACCTCTATAGAAATATTTGGAGGATGAGGCAACATATACCTCACCTTTTTGTTCCTTGATTTTTATCGAGGATTGGAAAGTCTATAGTTCGTTGAGTAAGGTGGTCAGGTTGTAGTCAATCTTATTTATAACAACATTGTTATGGAACTATGAGAAACTTTTAGATAAAGTTTCCAAGATGAAGCTAACTTGACTGGCCTCATCGATGACAGACTCGTTCATCTTAGCCACATTAAAGTAGACCATCATTTTCGGAACATGTTCTCGAATAGAGGTACCTTCTTACATACAGGCATTGAAGATGAATTTAATGTTGGGTTCTATATTCTAAAACTCACAGTTTGTAAATTTAAACTTATTCTATTTGAAATAAAGATGTTATTGAGGTTTATTCAATGAATATGTTATATAATATATACATTGCACTTGTAAAAGCGTAAATCAAATAAACTAAGATCAATGGCTATTATATGAATACTTGGACTTTATGTGGAGATGTAAGAATGGATGAAGTTCAAGTAGATAGCCAAAATGAGCTATAGTATATGAATAAGATTGGGTACCTTATTTTGGTAACACTATTGGATGTGACCCACTTTGTATTTAGTACAAACGATGTGATCCTAAATCGTTCATGTGGAGACATGTGAGTGAGGGCATCCTATGCAATGAGTTTGTATAAGACCGGACCAAGAAATAAGTCATTCTTACTTTATAACGTTGTTTAATGTTTAAGACTAACTGTTTCAAAACGATGACCTAGGTAACTTGACCTTAATCCTGAGCTAACTATGAACTCCTGTTTATTCATTATCCTTAGATTTACATGGGTGAGGGTTGACTCAACAGTGTTGGCTGAATAAACCTCCCATTTTAGGGCTAAGACTGGGAAGATAGCAGAGGACATAGAGTGCAAAATGGAATTCACTCCTACCCACTTTTAGCAATAGTACAAAGGTTGTTCTCTTAAGGTTGATTCCAAGTCTTGAATAATAGGAATAGTAAAACCTTAGATTGATCCCAAGTCTTGAACAAGGGGCCCTACTCTCTCATTGGCCTGAGAAGGACTCAGTTTGATAATTGGATCACAAATCAATTGTTCATTAGATGATCAATGGGACTTAAGAAGGTAGATGTAATCTTGGGGGTAAAACAACTTTTGACCCAACCATTATTACGAACAACCTATTAAGGGTCGACTTACTGATTATGGTTAAATCAAGTGGACAGAAATATATCTTTAGTGAGTGAAGTGCAACTACTGGGCATTAGTGGAGTGACCGGGTAGTTAGCGAATGTTGATTAATTCGGTTTATTAGGACCCCTACTAGCTCACAAACGGATTAAACCTTAAAATAGCATGATGAGTAAATTTGAACCGTTCAAATTCGAATTAAGAGAATTAGTAATTATATACAATATAATTACACGTCTAATTATCAAATTAAAAGAAAATGGAGAATTGGATAATATTTAAATTTGATTTAAATATTATTTACATGAATAAGGATTCATGTTTATGAAATTAGTGTTTTATTAATTTAATATTAAAATTATATTGAATAATTAATTAATTAATTTGTTATGTAAAATAAGTTTTATATAAAATTAAATATTTGAATTTTATGAAAATTAAAATAATAAAATCAATTTTGGTTTTAATTTATGTTTTGAAAATTTAAATTAAAATATTGAGAAATTGATTTTGAATCAATTTTAAAATATGTGTGGGTTTATCCCAGATTTCTCATTTTCAATTCATAATTCCACTAAAAAATGAAAGTAGGTGTTGTCAATCTTTTATGCAAATAGATTGCATGAACAACTTGCACAAAACTAAGCAACATACAAATCAGATTGATGGCCATGCAATTGATTCTTGCTGTTTGTTTTTAGAAGAAAAGTTCTTCAACTAAAACCAAAAAAAGCAGTCCTCTTCTCTAAAAAGTTCCCAAAATTAGGCTCATTTTGCACCCCACAATTCAATCTAAGATCCAAGAGAATAGTAAAGAAGACCAAGTGGTGGTCTACAACACCTTTGGAGTGAAGATTTGAGCTGAATTTGTCGATTGAAGAAGTTTTTCAAAGATATGTTTCAGAAACCATCTTTTTATTTGATGAACATGCTTACTTAGATGCTAAAATTGATGAATTAGAGTGCTTAATGATCCTGATTTCTTCTGCTAATTGCATGCTAACTCCAACAATTAAGAGTATCATGCCTGAATTGAGCGGACAGTTGTCGGAACATTTCCAACAGGGATGATCTCACGGGCAGTGAGCATGAACTCATGCTTCTTGGCCAAGACTTCAGAAAGGCTTGCCAGATATACGCTTAAGTCTTTTCATTTGCCCGCACTCAACGCTCGTATGCCTTCTGAACATTTCGAGTGGTACGTTATACTGGGACTGGAGGATATTCCTCCAACAAAACAAATCATAAGTCATTGATGATCAGAACTGTATTGATTGTATTTTTCCATGTGATGTAATTATCCCCGGTTTTGCGGCGATCATATTTAGAGTCGTAGAAGTCATATTGGAAAAATTGGTTAATCATAGAATTTATTTATATTAGTAATCTATGCATTACCCATTTGGAAAAACCAATCAAATTTAGCAAAATAATTTAATGCACCCTATGTAACATCTGTTTTGCAATGATGTTTTAGTGAGGTAGGGTAAAAGGCACCGTAGGGTGATCAGGTACCCCTTCACTGAAATGAGATCATCTCAACCAATATATATAACAACTTTTTGTTCCTGTAAATATTAGTCACCATTGTTCGGTCAAAAAATTGTTAACTAACTTAACATTTTTTTATTAGTGTAACCTCTTATTTTAGATTCTAGAGTTCCGCCCCAATGAGCCAACCGTAGTGAAAAACCAATTGGGACAAAAACTAAAGTAACACTATCTATTTCTAGAGTTTGAGTAAAGAGTCATGCAAATTCCATCTCTAGGGGGACACAAGCAAAGGTGCCTCAAGACCAAGAATGAAAATTTACTACAAACTACTGAAAGAGACCGTGGGATGTGTTGACACATGTCCCACTTTCACTTACTATAAACACTTTCTCCATTCACCTTGGTATTGACTTATACAAACACCACCCTTAGGGGGACACAAGAAAAGGTGCCTCAAGGTCGAATATAGGTCTCACGGTGCGAACTATCAGGGAGAAATGTGAAGAGAACAATGAAGTATCATATACTCCATTTTCCTCCCACTGAGGGTTTTACCTATGGTTAATTTAACTTACGAAAAATATGACTACTTATTTTTACTAAGTGATTGTTTAAGTTTGCTCAATAGTAACACTTAATTTGAATAGTTAAACAATTTTGATTAATATTCATTAAACATTTTAATAAACTTAAATCAACAATTGCATGCTTGTAGCAAATCTATCTAATTCACCTTCTAGGTCAGTTCCTAGGGAAGGGTGTCCCATTTCTATCAGCTTCAATACCCCAGCCTAGACAGAACTAGCCTTAGACAAAGGTCTCTTATAGATACATTTGCTATAACTTTAATCTTTTATTAAAACCAATTTAGTCCTATTAAGCTGATTAAAAAGATTAAACTAATTTCTAATTAAATTAGAAATATTGTGAACTTAGGTCTATGGGGATCATATTTTAAACTATTTAAAAAATAATTTTAACCTAAGTTTGCATGAAATTATTTATTATTGATTTTAATTTCTTATTTCTATTAATTATAACAATTATAAAATCAAATGAAAGAAATTAAAACCATACGTTGCATTCGAAATCATACTTAGGAAAATTATAACAATTATAAATTACTTAGAGTAATGAGATGCTTCATGTAATTTCAATTTCATTACATAACACTTATATACTGAAGTAATGAAATTAGTAATGACATTTATCCAAACATGCTTACTATATATTATAACAATCATAATATAAATGATGCATGATAATGTCATTAATACATGCATTATTTATTGTAACATTTATATTATATGATACATGAACATGCTATAATATTAAATCATGTAACCATATTACAGCATTTATAATACTTGTGATGTATGATTAAATGCATAACCTATGGTGGGATTTTTTATATGCTTATGATATATAAAAAAACATTAAACAATACATAAAATGCATAATTAAAAGAGCAATAAATGGACCTGGATTGGACTCCTAAATAATTATTTAAATTAGTATAAATTTTATATTAATTTAATTAATTAGAAAACTAATTATTACAACAATCAAAGCTTCAAAACAACCCAAAAGGAACTAGTGTCACGAACCGAACCGCGAACCGCTTGAGCCAAGCGAATCTGACCGCCCAAACTTCACGAACCACACGCGAACCGGCCAAAAAGCACGCCAATTTTTCGTCTCAGAGTGTCGCAACAATGTGGCCTAGCGTTGCGACACTATGAAAAAAATTTCATGCGTCTCGCATCCCAGCGACGCAATGCAAAGGCACAACGTTGCGACACTGTTGTATTGTCGCCCACTATACAAACACTTTCTCCTTTAATTTTGTTCTGAATAAGGCCTCAGTTTCACTGGAAAAGTCACGATCGACACAAAACATAAAAAATACAAACTCATAAGTCCAACCTCCGAAAAACATTCAAAATTGCAAAATCCATATATTCATCAATATAAATGCATAAATATATGCAATACCCACTATAAAAACAATTTTAATTCAAAAAAATTTTAAAAAAATTAGGACTTCAGACCTATCTCTTGATACCAATTGAAGGACTATAAAGTTCGATGCGGAAGCAAGATCAGTCCCAATATTCAATGTCATAGAAACTAAAATTCATAAAAATGTAGTTATGCATTCTAAAGAAAAATACAACATGCTTTAAACAATACAAAAGGAATTTAGAGTTAGTCACACTTACCCTTGAAGTCAAAAGAATCTTCACGAATTCCTCTTGAGATGATCTACAAATCTCTCTGTATCAGGAACTCAACAAACAACAGTAAAACCAATCCCAAAATTGGACACCACCAAAAGAGAGTCCTCTGTATTCTCCTTAAGGATTGAGAATCACAGAAGATTGTGGGGCTCTATAATTAATTTGAAAGAGGGAGAGATTTTGAGAGAGGATTTTTCTTCTGAGAAAACTCTGAGAAGGAAAAATTGAACATGCAATAGAACATAAATGTTATGTATTTTTGGGAGAATGATAGCTCTCAAAAAGATCTATTATTCCTAGCTTAATTTGGGATCGTTATTGGATTTTACATGTTTAATTCCTATTTTGTAGGTATCGAGCAACCAAGAGGTAAAATTGGTGATTTTGAGCAGATCGTGGTTAATTTGAAGCAATTTGGAGTTGATTTGAACATCTAGGCTTACAAAGGAGTTGAAAAGACCAAAATGCCCTTGTTGGACGTCACCACTGCTCGTATTTGCCTAAGTCTGACGCTCATCTGACGCTTGGAGGCAAATAGCTTGAAGTGCAGCGGGCAGCGTTGTAGCACTACTTCGAGCGTTGAAATGCTACAAATATTTGCAATCCACTGTCACAACACCACACAACACTCCAACCCAAACGCTTGTGGATAGAAATGGGTAGCGTTGCAACACTACGTTCTTGACGGACAAATAAACGAAGCGCACATAAGTGAATTGTAGGGCCAGCGTTGGACTTTCTTCCTTGACGATCCTGATCAAAATGCTTCAGCGTTGCAATGCTATTTCAAGCATTGCGATGCTGCCTTGTTTTCTATAAATACTTTCCTTTATGTTTAGGTCAAAATTTGTGAATCGGTCGCCAAACCAATTGAGGTCGAAGTAAAAACTTCATTCTTCTTCCTTTTCCTTCAGAATTTAGTATCTTTAGGTTAGTTTTTCTTCTTATTTTGGGTCGTATCGACGGATTGGATGTGTATCTGGATTAGTCTATGAATTAAGAGGTAACTCCTATCTAATTTCTTTTGAGCAAGAGCCATATGTTTAATTTCTTGAAGGATTTCTAACTAATTTAATTGAATTGTTGTGAACTCTTCGGGGATTTGATTGGATTCTAATGGAATTTTATAAAATTATATGACAAATTAGTTTATCGAAATTCCTTTTTGCAAAATTGTCATAGCTTATGCATATATTGATTGATTTAGTTGCACATATTAGGATAGCATGTGTAAAGTCTAGACTTTTTCAACGAAATGCATGTATGCCCTAATATAATCTTTTCCAAATAAATCATGCTATAAATGATATGGCTTTCTGACTTGTAGTATGTCTCAACAATTGAACCCTTTTTGTAATCCAATTCAATTTTAACTTGGATGTTGCTTAAGAAGGAGGAGTTGTAAATTGAATTAGGGCTAATTTTGTTTAATATCGAATTTGGCTAATTGGGCTATTAGATTTTCTAATAGGTTGAAGGTTGACAGATTCAGTGTAATTAATTGATGCCTAATGAAAGAAATTACATAAAGAAACTCTCTCTTACTCTAAAATTAGATAGACTCCTATTCTAGATTACATTTACCATTTCATTTCAATTTAACACATTTATCTCTTCCACACACAAAACTCCCCATTTATCGCTCTGATTAGAAAATTAACTTAATAAAACAAACCCACCTCCATGCGGATCGACTTGGACTTACCACTATTACTAGATCTTTATAGTAACAAGAGTAGTTCGGTATTTATAAATTTTCTTTTGAGTCAAATCTGAAGCTTATTAACACATAAGTTTCGAGCCTGTCAAGGAAGAAAACTACTCCTTTTGGAAATCCTCATTCACAAAAAAAGTAAGAGATTTTAGGTGGAGGGAGTTACATAACTCCCTCCAATTTTTATTTTAAAAAAATTAAAAAAATTATATATTATTATCTATATATATAAATATATTATATTATGTATATTAACAATTAATATATATATATATATATATATATATATATATAATATATATAACCTTATGTTATATCAAATATAACATAAGGTATTTAATCTCTCATAAAAATATAGTTATTTAACATAAATCAAATTCATGTAAATTTTAACCCTATAGTTTCATATGAATCAAATTCATATAAATTAGTTACATGAATTAATTCATATAATTAATATTTGAATCATATTCAAATATTTCCTCTCAAAATAAACTTTAATTATAATGTATTCAAATTTATTATGTTAATATATTCACATATAATTAATTTATATTAATTATATATTATATAATTAATTCCATCAATTAATTTGAACAAATTCAAATTAATCCAAAATTAATGATTCTTCAATTAGTCCCAGTTGAGCTACCGAGGGAACCTTATGGACCTATAGATTGAAGCTTCAATGGTACTTAGATAATATATTAAACTCCTTTCATTAAAG
>NC_052358.1:32041104-32058579 GCF_009727055.1 Benincasa hispida | reverse complement strand
ATTAAATTACCCAACTTTCATTAACTGTCAGTCACTCCACTAAAAACTGACAGCTGCACTCTTTATACTACAGATATATTTCTGTGTCTATTGGATATAACTAGTCAACAATACGATGACCCTTAAAAAATTGCTCGTAAGTACAGCTGGGCCAAAATTAAAGTTTTGCCTCTATTGTTACATCTAACTTCTTAAGTACAACTAATCCCTCTAATGAACAATAAGTGATAGTCCAACTATGACCAAACCCCTCTCGGGCTAAGAGAGGGTATGGTGCCACATTGTTCAAGCCCTGGAATCAGCTCTTAAGGGAGAAATTTATCTACTTACCCCGACGTTAGGGAATGAGTGAAATCTATCTTGTGTAGTTGTATTCCAGCTCCCCAATCAGATGAATCCAAAAAATGATAGGCATATTGAGTCGTTAAACTAGCCACTTTCACCCATGCAAATCAAAGGACTGCCTTCATAGGCAGGAGTTCACAACTCACTTAGGATTCAGGTCATCTCACCTGTGGTCATCCTGGTGAAATGTATGTCTCTACCATTAACAGTGTTATAATGAGACTATTCATTTCATGATCCGGTCTTATACAAACTCTTATGTATAGAACACCCCCACTCACATATCTCTACATGAATGATCAAGATCAAATCATTTATAGAACTTTACAACAATTTTAACATCTACAAAGCAGGCCATATTGGTAGTGTTACCAGGATAAGGTACCCAGCATTATCCATCTACTACAGACCATTCGGGTTATCACTTAAATAAAATCCACCTATATGTCTCTACATACATGTTTAAGCTTCAGAAGATAGCCTTGGATGTTTGTTTATTCGTTTGTGGGTTAATGCTACTAAATGTCCAATAAAATATCTTAAACTTTATTAAATAAATAAACTTTTTGTACAATATAATTAAAAACTACAGGACCCATGAGAATTTGGGTATCAACCTCAACACTAACAACTTCGTTTATTTCTACCACGTTGAAATGGACCATCATGTCTAGGACATATTCTCTAACAGAGGTCCCTTTTTTCATACGACAGTTATAACCGTACTTGATAGCATCATGTCTAAGGGAGAAGAACGATTGTCCAAACATCCCCCACAAAGATTCCATAATCTCTTTAGCGGTATGCATACCATCGTGTTTCTTAGCCAAGACATCAGATATGCTGACAAGAATGTAGATTCTAACCTTTGCATTTGCCCTTGTCCATTTATCATATGCATCCCGAACAGTTTGGTTTGCGTTTGAGCCAATGTTTGTAGGACACTCCTCAGTTAAAACGAACCTAAGATCATCGATTACAAGTATGTATTCAAGTTTGATTTTCACGTAGTGTAATTGTCCTCATTAAGTTTCTCGGAAGCAAGTAATTATGCTAATGAGCTAGTCATGCTGAAAATATAAACAAATTCTATTAGTAAATTGCTATAAACCTTTTTAATCCAATCTTATTTAGCAAAAGTAATAATGTACCTATCATTACTCTTATTGCCATGATACTTCAGAGGTTTAAAGTAACATCCACCTAGGGGTAGTCTGCTAGTCCTCCTTTAAATCGAGACATTCGTGGCTAATCACTATTATCAGAATAATTCATATTCCAATAGATTTTTTTTAGCTATAGTTACTTTGGTCAAGAAGTTTACTAACACTTAGTAATTCCTGTAAGTGTGACCCTCCATTTTTACACCTCAATGATCAAAATTAACAAGCTCCCAAAGTTGGAAAAACAATGCTGAAAATGGACCTATGAGACCATATCCATTTCTAGAGTTCCCAGTGTTCCGAATCCCATGATACAATCCTCCTAAAGAATGGTCTCTCCGAGGGCAGACTTGCATGCGTATCATGGGAATCTCATTGTGGAACCTAATGGAGGAGACTGTAGGATATGTTGACATACTTCTTTCACCCACTTACTATGAACAACTTCCCCTATTCACCTTGTTATTGACTCATGCAAACATTTTCTTACTAGAGGCCACTCCCAGGGCAACTCAAGCTAAGCATGAATCACATTATGTGAACTCTTAGGGATGTAGGAGCTGAAAAACATTTCTCCTCCCACTAAAGTGTTCTAGATGGTTGGGTATTACTTTTATTTAGGAATATATTTCAGCTAATTAAACATATCCTAAGCCTAGATGAATTTTTTGAGCATAATGTTTATATTGGATTTAAACCTACAAAATCTAGGTGATAAACCTTTTAAAACCTCACATCGCTCACGCATACTCATAAAATCGGGTTAAACTAATTCATATGCCGGCTCGATGTCCAAGTAGTAGGTGTTCCGTTAACCGTCAACTTAAATACCTTCAACCTTAGATAGGATCTCACCAGATGAGTTATTCTTATAACCACTAGTTTTACAAGATATCGACCTATTTTAACTAATTTTTTGGATTCTGTTAATCCTACGTGAGCATGCTTTTATCTTTGTTATAGATTTTAAAGTCTATCTCCTTTTATAATACTTAAAACATAGACAATAAACCTATAACATGCATCTACCATGTTTTATATAACAATTATATAAATATCAATTCCATGCAATAATATAACAGATTATATCAAAACTCATGGAACCCTAAACATGCATACTATACATTATAACATTTATAACATACTTTCAATGTATCCTACGTGCTTATCCTATGGTGGTATTTAAATCTACATGGCATACTATATGCACACAACAGATAAATCCACAATGCATATTTAAATAAACATATACTAAAATGGATTAGTTTTTGGCATACTAAACTAGCAAACAGTTAAATTATTACAATAATAATTTTAAAAAGTCTTTAACCAGACCTGAACACTTCGGACCAACTCTAACCACTTGAAAACCCTTGAAGCAACTCCAAAACACCAAAAATGGCCAAAATCACCTAAAAACCGGTCAAACCAGTCGATCGAGCCCGATCCAGATCATTTGGACCAGCTGAGCCACCAAACCGACGTGCGTGGGGTGGACGGGTCAAGAAGTGAGTCAGAGCTCGGTCTCGAACGTGCGCGAGTGGAGGCTTCACGAATTGGGTCGAACATAAGTCAAGTCGGGTCTAAAGCTGCTACACTCGTCAGGAACTGCTCGTGGGTCAAGCGTCACTTTGGGCTGGGTCACCAAGTTGGATCTCAGGTCTGGGAGGAGAATCCCGGTCGGAAAGCTTTTTCTCTTTGAAATTGAAGCGTCCTTTTTACCGGAACCGTTCAATTACAAACCAAAATCAACTATAATGAGTCTAGCAAATTTATAGACCATTTTAGAGATATTGAAGTCCATTAAATATCGGACAATTACAATAATCATTACAAATTTGAAGGTAATAAAATATGTCAAAGACATAGAACATTCACATATGTTCTATGTTTTATGATGCGAAATTTATTGAAAGCATGTTAAATGTTATATGTTATGTTTGTATTTTGCTTTCCCATTTGTTTCTCTCTATGATTTCGTCTCTGCCTTCATCTCTAGCTTAGATTTTTGTTTTTGACATGATGGATTGTTGTCTTGGCTTACATGCTCAGGTGCTGCATGTTGAATATTTTATGCTCGGTACTGTGAAGAATGATTGTTAATGAGTTGGTGCACTTATTTTAATATTTATAATTTGTCGGTTTGATGGATTTATTAATTAATTTATTTTTTTAAATTAAGCAAATGAAAGATGAGGTGTTGGTTTTAATATCTAAATCTATAGATGGGTTTTAAGTTATAGAGGGTAGATAGAAAAAGGGGGTTTGGAATATGTGTAGTGATAATCAATCATACATAAATTGAGAGAAAAATATATATGGTTTGCTTATTTGTCAGACTTTAACTAACTTGGATGAACTTCATATAAAACTTTGCATAATCTTGAAATAATTATCATGTCTTTTAAAATGACTTTCGACAGTAATGTTTATCTTTTCTTTTAAACGTCTTTCAGTGTATATAGCAAACCATCACAATAAATGTAAAGGAAATTAAAAAGAATTATGCTTAGTAGTTAAAATTTGTTTCTCTATTTTAAAAGTTACGTTTATATCTATCTTGGATACTTAATTCAATTACCTATTATTTGGATATTACATAAAGACTTAGATTATAACCCTTCGATTTCTAACTTAGGTGCCTAACACATGTTGTGGATTGAAGTTGAACCACGACAAGTCATAATTGAAGAAATCTAAAGACGTTGATAAGTCAAGAAGATCCATCTAGCAAAGAACTGTCTAGTGACAATTAAAAGGTAATATTTTTAAAATTTTCTTCTTAAAACTCTAGTTTTTTTTTTTTTTTCTAAAGTGTTGGATTAGATTAAATGTTGAAGTTGAAGGGTTATGACTATCTTGCATTATGACTATCTTGGATTAATTAAAACTCTATTGATGTTGACTTAGTGTAACTTAATTTCTATGGTTGTCCAGTAGTTATGGTAGTCATAGATTAGGCATTCATGTTAGTTGTTTGGGTTGATAAGTTATTAATGGCTTCCTTACAATATACATATATATTGTCAATGTTCTTGTAGATAAGTTATTAACACGAATGGGAACTTCCTCATTTAACTCTTACCATTCCATATTGTTTAGCGATGGCTTTACTTATTTTTGAGTTTTTCCTATTAATTATTGAATAACTTTAACTCAAATACCTTAGATTTTTGTTTGTTTATAACTAATATTTTGTAAGGTCAACTGGTATAACCTTATAAATACCACTGATTTCGAATTCAAAAATAGATAGTTATCATCATTTCTTAGTTTTCTTGTAAACAACAAATCTGTAAGCAATCTTCACTGAGTAAAGATTTTAGATCTTCTGTGGACATAAGCAACCTTGCCGAACCATGTAAAACATTGTGTCTCTTACTTTTTCCTTATCTTTCTTGTTCAATCGAGTAAGCTCTTTACTACAAATCGCGCGCCAATCATTTAAATTACAAGTTACATTGAGTAATCAAGTTATCAAGTCAATCGTGCATCGATTCATAGCTATCGAGTAGGTCCGAGTACATCGTTTTTTCCTTCGAGTTGCATCGAGTATCGTTCAAGAACTGTCGAATACGATCGAGTATTAACTCTGTTATCATCGAGTTGCATCGAGGATTTAATAGAGGTCAGCCAGACGAAGAAGGAAATTCTAATAGAGGATCCAATAACAAACAGTCAGCATCGAGTTTCGAGTATTGAGGATTTGGTAGAATTGATTTGAGCCATTTCTTCATCTCTTCAACGGTGATCTTGAGTATTTGGGAGTTGTGAAGGGTCTTCAGCCCAACAATTATTAGTATCAGAGCACTTAAAGGTCATCAAGGTCATCCTTCTTGGAGCTTCAAGATTTTCAAGAAATCAATGATACTCGTTCGAGATGGAGAAGTTTGATGGGAAGGGTGATTTTGGCCTATGGAAGGCCAAAATCAAAGTCATTCTTGGACAGCAAAGAGCATACAAGGCCTTTTTGGTCCCATCAACACTACCAATGACCATATCAGCACAAGAAAGAGAAGACATGGAGCTCACAACATATGGGACTCTTATTCTAAATCTTAGTGACAGTATTCTGAGGCAAGTAATACAAGATGTGGGTCAAGCTAGAAGGTCTTTTTGCCACAAAGGATCTCCCCAACAAGATGTATCTGAGGGAGAAGATCTTCACATTCAAGATGGATTCGGCCAAGCCTCTTTTAGACAATTTGGATGAATTCAAGAGGATAGTCTTAGAGTTCAAGAGCCTTGGGAGAAAATTGGCGACGAGAATGAGGCTTTTGTGCTATTAAACTCGCCACCCGAAGCCTATAAATAGGTGAAGAATGCTTTAAAGTATGGCAAACAATTAGTCACCACTGATGCCATCATCTCAGCATTAAGAACAAAAGAGCTAGAGCTTCAGTCAGTAAAAAAGGAGCAGTCTAATGCACAGGGGCTATTTGCAAAGGGGAAGAACAAGTAGAACCAGTCTAAGGGGAACAAAAACCAGTCAGGTGAAGAGCACAAGCCTGAGACCAAGTTGAGATACAATTATTGCAAGAAGAAAGGTCACCTGATGAGAGATTACTATAGTCTGAAAAGGAAAATCCAAGAAAAAAGATTAGAAGAGAAAACAACCAAAAGCATCAGTGGTTAAAGGTTCCTATTTTTACTCTGATGCCTTAGTCTCCACCAGAAATCAAACCAACCAAATTAGTCCTCTTGGGAAGCATGATTAGGTACTAGACTTCGGATGTACCTATCACATGAAACCTTTCAAACCTTGGTTTAATACTTATAAGGAAATAGACGGAGAATTAGTGTACATGGGTAACAATGAAGCCTGCAAGATAAAGGAGGTTGGTTAAGTGTCCTTGAGGCTAAAGGACAGATTAATCAAGCTTCTACGAAATGTTAGATATGTACCTTTGCTCAAGATAAACTTAATATCTCTGGGCATGTTGGACTCCATTGAGTGTGAAGGCAAAGGAAAAGGTGGAGTTCTTGAAGTGATTAAGGATTCCAAAGTTGTGTTGGTTTGTGAGAAGGTCAATGACCTATACATTGTGAGAGGAGTAGAGATGATGACAAGTGCCTACACTGCTTCAACATCAAACTTGATAGAGGCTGACTTATGGCATAAACGACTCTCCCAAATTAGTGAGAAAGGGATGCAATCTTTATCCAAGCAGGGAATCTTGCCCAAAGGTATCGATGAGCACCTTTCTTTTGTGAATATTGCATTTTAGGTAAAGCAACCATGCAAAGCTTCACAAAATCTCAGCACACTACCAAAAGAGCATTGGACTACGTCCATTCTGACCTATAGGGATCATCTCTTACACTAAGTCTTAGTGGTTCAAGGTATTTTCTAACCTTTATAGATGATTTTTCTAGGAAAAGATGGATATACTTTCTTAAAACTAAATACCAAGTATTTGGGATGTTTAAAGAATGGAAAGCCATGATAGAAAATCAAACATCTAAAAGGTTAAAATACTTTAGAACCGATAATGGGCTTGAATTTTGCAATGAACACTTTGAATTTTGTAGTGAGAATAGTATAACTAGGCATAGAACAGTGAGATATACACCTCAACAAAATGGGGTTGCTGAAAGGTTAAATAGAACCATAACGGAAAGGGTTAGGTGTTTTCTCTCTGATGCTATCTTAGGGGAAAACTTTTGGGTAGACGCTACATCCTATACTGTGTATACCTTAAATAGGTCCTCTCACACATCTTTAGATTTTCTTACACCTGAGAAAAAGTGAACTAAACATCCCCCTAACCTAGATAACCTGAAGGTCTTTGGATGTGTAGGGTTTGTACACCAAAATAAGGGAAAGTTAAAGGCCAGAGCAGTCAAGTGTATGTTTGTAGGCTTTATTGAGGGTGTCAAGGGGTTCAAAATGTGGCATCCTATTGAGAGGAAGTTCCTAGTGAGTAGAGAAATCAACTTTAGGGAAGAGGAGATGTTTATGAAAAAGGAGAAGAAGGTAGAGGATGAAGGAGAGTCATCCAATACCGATTTTGAGGTGGAGTTACCATCCGAGCAGCCAAATGAGTCTAGCCAACCTAGTAACACAAGAGAAACAGAGGAAAATATAGAGGAATATGAGGAGACAATATGTGAGCAACCTGATTTAAGTCAATATGTCTTAGCTAAGGATAGACAAAGAAGAACTATCACACCTCCAGCTAGATATACTGAAATGAATTATATGTATCTGGTATTAAATGTTATAGTAGCTCCCACTTGCCAAGAACCAACTACCTTTAAGAAAGCAACAACTTGTGCTAATGTAAGGGGTTGGATTGAGGCAATGAATGAGGAGATGCGTTCACTAAAGATGAATGACATTTGGTCCTTGGTTCCTCCACCAAAAGTGTGTAAACTTGTTTCTTCTAAATGGACTTTTAAACTTAAAGAAAGAGTATTGGTGATCAAAAGCCTAGGTTTAAAGCAAGATTGGTTGCTAAAGGGTTCACTCAAATGGAAGGAATAGACTATGCCGAGACTCTTTCTCCTATTGTAAAACAGAATTCAATAAGATTTCTTCTATCCTTAGTTGCTCAAAATAATCTAGAATTGTATCAACTAGATGTCAAAACTACTTTTCTTCATGGACATCAAATAATGTAGAATTGTATCAACTAGAATTCTATTCTAAGCATCAACCAGTCTAACTATTGTGAGAAAATCCTTAAAAGGTTCAACATGATTGATGTCAAACCTGTGAGTTTACCCATTGCCCACCACTTTAAGCTTTCTTAGCTAACTCTCCTAAGGATTTTGACCAATAACACTAGAAACATATGGATATCATACCCTATAGTCAAGCTATCGGAAGCCTAATGTATTTAATGATTTCTCTAGACCTGATCTCTCATATTCAACTAGCTTAGTTAGTAGATATATGTCTAATCCTGGCAAGAGACACTGGGAGGCTACTAAATGGATCCTAAGGTATCTAGTTTGGTCTAAAAACTCTAAGTTAGTCTATCAAAGGTCAGCTGAATTGAAACTAGAACTTTATGGATATGTTGATGTTGACTATGCTGGTGATTTGGACTAAAGGAGGTCCTTAACAGGTTTTCTTTTCCTTTTTTTGGTCCTAATCTAATTAGCTAGAAAGCATCATTTCAGCCTATAATAGGCCCTATCTACAACTGAAGCTAAATATATGGCTCTAACTAAAGCAATCAAAGAGGCTTTATGGCTCAAAGGACTGCTGAAAAGACTTTGGAATAGATCAAACAGTAGTGAAACTCCACTTTGATAACCAAAGTGCTATCCATTTGTCCCAGAATCCACAATTCCATACTAGAACAAAGCACATATGATATCAAATATCATTTCATTAGAGACAAAATTGAAATAGGGGATATAGAAATTTTAAAAGTCCATACTTATGATAATGCAGCTGATATGTTAACTAACCTGTTACAAAGCTTAAATTGGTTTAAATGTTTATAACAAGTTGGTTTTTGAGCATCTAGACACAGAGTAGACAAACTGATCAGAATTAGGAAAATCATAACCAATTGCAACGTGTTGGAGTAAAGGTGGAGAATTTGAAGAAGTCTGACTCGATACCTCAGATTTTAGTTTGTTTTTATAACTAACATTTTGTAACAATTTAACTGGTATAACCTTATAAATACCATTGATTTCGAATTTAAAATAAAGAGTTATTTCATCACTTCTTAGTTTTCTTTGCAAACAACAAATCTGTAAGCAATCTTCATTGAGTAAAGATTTTTAGATCTTTTTCCGTGGACGTAGGGCAACATTGCCAAACACAGTTAAAACACTGTCTCTTTCTTCTTCATCTTTTCTTCTTCAATCGAGTAAACTTTTTACTGCAAATCGCGTTCTAATCGTTTACATTACAAATCGCATCGAGTATCAAGTTATCGAAGTCAATCGTGATCGAATTCATCGTTATCGAGTAGGTCTGAGGGTACATCGTTTTCACCTTTGAGTTGACAGGTATTGTTCAAGAACGATCGAGTACGATCGAGGTATAACATCTATTATTCATTCAAGCATTCAAGGCGTTTAATAAAACCAGTCAGAGGAAGAAGGAATTCTAATCGAGCGATCGGTAGTAAGCAGTCGAGCGTCGAGTTTCGGTTATCGAGACTTGGCAGCATTGATTTGCAGCCATTTCTTATCTCTTCAACGGTGATCTTGGTATTTTTGGGACTTGTGAAGGTCTTTTAGCCCAATACTTATTTTTTATTAAGATGTTTGTGTTGAGAACTATTAGGTTGTTTGTGTGTTTGATAAATCATTATTACAATGTAAGAGTTTTATTTGTCATTTCTATTCCTTTTTTACAGCCTAATGTAGATAAGTTATTGTTATGGTTTCTAACTAAGCTCATTTTTAGTTCTATGAGTATCATTAACTTTTTGAGCTTGTTTTGAGAATTGGTTTTGTTGAGTTTGAAGTTTAATGTTTTTATTGTTATGTATTTCTCTCTATTTCGTTTGTTCCAATGCTTCTATTTTCTTTTTTTTTTTTTTTCATATAGGATTTCGTAAGTTCAGTTTGGATGGAGATTTAAAGAATTTGGTTTAGTATTTTCTCCCTTTATTTCAAATGGCTAGTTATACTTCAAAGAATTTATCTTTAAATTTTTGTTATGTAAACGTGTGATAAATCAAAGAACAAGTACCTTATCATTTAAGTAAATAATATGGGTATTTTTACGTAATGAGGTTCATGAGAGAGTTTTGCATCATCCAGACATTTCTATCAAATCCCTATTATGTCACTCTTCTAACTTAATATTATTATTTATATATCGTGTACTTATTAATAATGAGTTTGTTGTAATATTTGTTATTTATTTGCTTTCATATAGTTAGATACTGAGAACCCTTTTATCTGAAAAGAAGTCAATGAGGACGTACGAGTTGGGTGGGTGGAATTGTCAAGCTTCATGTGACCAGATTGTGTTTTGGTACAACATATATTGTTTGGCTTCACTCTGAACATTTGGAAGCTTTTAAATATTTTGTGTAGGTTTAAAACATATTGTGTAGTTTTCTTTGGTTGTTAAGCTATTTTTGTAACTTTGCTACATTTGAAACATATTGTATAACTATTTTGAGATCATTGTATTGAAACTCGAAATGATGAATATTGAAATGAAAGGATAGATTGTGTTTTAGAATTTTGACGCTATTTTGCTAAACATGTTTGTTAAAGAATTAATTGAAATAGGTGCTAAAAATTATTATTTTGTAAAAAACATTTTATTTAGGATTTGGGCTCCATATTATACTAATATATTTCTTGTCAATTATAGAAGATATGATGTCAGTTCTAAACTATCATAGTAGATTACAATAACAATTGCTATTAACAAACTACCATCGTATATGTATGATGACTTTGATTTGGTCTCAGTTACAAACTGCCATCGTAAGAAATTGCTTTTGTAAATGTACGATGCCATAGGTTTGATATCAGTTCTAAACTGACATCACAAACAATCACTATTGTATATATATGATGGTGGAAGTTTTGACGGCGATTTAGAATCGCCATCAAAGCACAACTGACATCGTTACCTACAATGTCACTAGATACAATGGGAGTTTGTAATTCGTCATCATAAGTAATGATGTCAGTTTAGAACTGACATCTAAAGTTAATATTCACATTCACAAGAGAAGTTGCTCGTTATATAAACTTCTTCTTTAAAAGACACAATTATGTTCGCCTTCTCCTTAAAAAAGAATTAAAAGAAACACACATAACACCACCAACCGTAAACCCCACAACCAATGTCCTTGCTGAAAAAGCAAAAATAATAATCAAACCTCCCATAAAATAATAAAGGGAAGATACAATAATTCACAATACTTGCAAAATGTGGATAACATTCGTTAAAAATGGAGGCCATTTTTCTCAACTTAAAAACAAAGTGAAGCGACTTCACAATATTGACATAAAAAATACGCTAAATAAAGATTACCAATGACACAAAGAACCTTAATAACAAAAACATATATCTGAAATAAAATATTTATACTACATATATCATAATTGTTTCCCCAATGGCATGTTGATGAACTTATTAAGTTAATTCCTATACTGCACCTAGCAGTGGAAATTAGTATTAACACGTAGTAGGAACTATAATAGTTTTGATGTACCTACATAATATGTTATTATAGATGTTTCCATCATCATTATGAACCTAAAAGAAATAGGTAAAGTTATAAACTGAAAAGAATGATACCAAATCATTTGAAAGAATTTAATCACTATGATAGGGATAATTCATAAATAGTAGTCCCTACTCGAAGAATACAATGAGAGGTAGATTTTGGAATAACCCTGTTATTGGTTGTTTCTCATACCAAACACAGTTGTTTCTCTGTAACCAAACCAAAAACATTATAAAACAAACAAATAATCCAAACACAAACATATATATGAAACTCAAAGTGTACCGAACAATAAAACTAGTAAATTATAAGTAAAAAATAATCGTTTACCTCGCTTGTTTACCACCATCTCAAACTGCATAATAATAATAATAATAATAAGAAGAAGAAGAAGAAGAAGAAGAAGAATCTCAAATCAAGGGAGAAAGAGAAAAGAAGACGAGTTAATATTTGTCTTAACCACTATAAACCACAAGCTAATTCATAATTCTTAGCATTCTTATAAAGGCTGCTAAGATTACCTTTCGTCGACCACTTCAACAATCACTGCTAGTTTTTGTTTGGTAAATTACTTTTTTATAATCTCAATAGCTTTCTTAATTACAAACTGGTTGCTATTTTGTTTTCCTATTCAATTACAAACTGGTAGGAGAGCCACTAAGATTTTTCAATGGTTGTAGAGAGATATGAGATAGATAAGTTTACTAAAAATGGAGATTTTAGCCTATGGTCTAAGAAAATCAAAATTATCCTCACACATCAAAAGGCTTTAAAAGAATTAGATGATCCTTAAACACTTCCTAAAAATGTCACCGCTGAAAAGAAACAAAATATAGAAGAGGCTGCCTATAGAACCTTAATGCTGAATATTTCTGATAATGTAATGAGGCAAGTAATTGATGAATCTTGTGCTCATGACGTTTGGAATAGACTGCCGGCTTTTTATGTTAAAAAGGACCTACGTATAATAAGATTTTTCTCTGAGAGTGGTTGTTCTCCATCAAAATGAATGCAGATAAAACCATGGACGAAAATTTAGATGAATTCAAAAGGTTAACATATGAAATTAATCAAACTAGAGAAAAGATAGGCAGTGAGAGTGAAGCAACCATTTTAATTAACTCACTTCCTGATTCTTACAATGATGTGAAAGCTGCAATGAAATATGGGAGAGATACCATTACTACTGATGATGTTATAGCAACCATAAGATGTAAGGAACTTCAATTTAAAACAGAAACCAAAGCCTCTGGTCGTGGGGAGACCCTGTTTTCAAAAGGAAAGAATAACTACTATAAGAAAAATAAGTTCGTGAAAGGTCAGAAGTTCCACAAATCAAAAGCACCTTTTAAGTGCTTTCATTGTCACAAAGAAGAACATTTTTAAAGGAATTGTCCAGATCTGAAGAAGTTTACCAAGAAAACTAAGGAACATGGTAAAGTTGATTTCTCTATTGAAAATGAAGGGTATGAGTATACTTAGGTTCTTGTACCCCTAAATGAAAAGACCATGAATGGAAAAAGTGAGGGAAAGGAAGACGGGGTCCTTGACTCACGATGTACCTTTCATATGACTCCTCAAAGAAGTGGGTTGTATCCTATGAATCGTGGGATGGAGGTTCAGTGTTGGAAAAAGCTCAGTACTGCTCAAATTAGAAAACAATAGAGAAATCTTGTTAAATGACGTAAGAAATGTTCCAGAATTAAGAATAAATTTAATCTCTATAGGGATGCTTGATGAAGTTGGTTGTTCAATTACTGTGAGTGGAGGATTTACTCCAAGTTTACTATCGCTTCTGTCTTCTGAGGATCTACACTAACTCTTGTTGCTGATGCCACATGCCCTAGAAACACAACCTGATCTAACCAGAAATCACACTTACTTAACTTAGCATCGACCTTTTTTCCTCAAAACGTCTGAAGCACCATCCTCATATGTTCCTTATGTTTTTCCCTACTACCTAAATATACTAAAATGTCATCAATAAAAAAAATTACAAACTGACCAGATAGGGATGAAAGGTCCTATTCATTAAGTCCATAAATACCGAAGGGGTATTTGTGAGACCAAAAAGCATTACTAAGAGAACTCATAATGCTTGGCTTTGGTTCTAAAAGCAGTAGTAGGAACATCCGTCTCTTTGACCTTCAACTAATGATATCCTGATCTGTGCTTTCCTACACGATCAATGGATAGAGCTAACAAACCTTTGAAGACTCATCCTTAAGATCCCTTAATCACGAACACTCGAACAACACGAACTCTACAATGCACGAACACAACGTACTCGAACACCGCGATCTCCAAGATCATGAACACCCCGAACACCACGAACGGCCTCCATAGAACCTCGACTATGTCGAATTGAGTATGACACCATCAAAAAGGTTACCTTGGTATTCTCGACGTGAGAATCTAGAGTGTGGACTCTGTGTGGACATGGTTAGAGGATGAGATCGGAGGAGAACAATCAGGTAAACGATTGAGCAAGTGGGAGAAGATAAAACCTATCGTATAGGTCGATGCCCAATCGTTTATCAAAAGCTATGTGATCGTTTAGCTAATCGTCCAGCTAAGTGTCTATCATGTAGGAACACTCCACAATCGTCTAGTCTCTCCAAGTTATCATTTAGTAAATCTAATTTACTTGACAACCTTTCGTGAGAACTTTCCGAGATTGGAAATCTCAATTCAACATTCACTAAATTTAGGAAAACATTTTTTCTTTTTATCTCACGGTTACCATGAAACCACCAATAACCTCCCACTCAATTGTTTATTAGAGAAAAAGAGATAATTATCCAATAATTAATATTAATAAATATAAATGATAACTAACTTATCATAATATATTTATAACCTATAGTTTTAATATTTCATCTCATGAAACATATAAACCATAGCTCGTTTTCTATTCCATGGTACTTAATGTAAATCTTATTTACATTAATTCTCCTCTAGATGTATCACATACACCCATATCGATCATGTTAGATTTTATGTCCTAAAACTCGTAGTTTGTAAATTAATAAACATATTCTGTTTTGTTTTTCGATAAAGTTGTTATTGAAATTGTAATCTTGAATCCGAAAAACTAAAGGTCCTGAGGTTATTTAATGTAGTTTGAACTTTATGTAGTGACATAAATGTGGATCAAGTTCAAATATATAGCCAACTATAGTATATGAATAAGGTTGGGCGCCTTATTCTGGGACACTATGGATGAGGCCCACTTTATAGTTTAGTACAAACGATGTGATCCTGAATCGTTCATATAAAGATATGTGAGTGGGGCATCCTATGCAATGAGTTTGCATAAGACTGAACCATGAAAATAGTCACTTTTTACGTTCTAAATGTCGTTTTATGTATTAAAACTGACTATTTTGTTAATGATGACCTAGGTAACTTAATCTTAATCCTGAGCTAACTATGAACTCCTGTTCATTCCGGAATTATCCTTAGATCTGTATAGGGATAGTAGATAGGTTTTCCCTTTAGTACTGAATCCAGGTATTGAACAAGGGGCCCCACCCTCTCTTGGCCCGAGAGGTGTTCGGTTTATAGGTTGGACCTTAAACCAATTGTTCATTAGAGAATCAGAGTGGAACTTAAGGAACAAGATGTAGTCTTGGGGGTAAAACAGTTTTTATGACCAAGCCGAGATTACGAACAACCTATGAAGGATTAGCTTACTAATCATGGTTATATCAAATGGACACAATATATCTATAGTGAGGGGATGCAACTACAGGACTATGGTGGAATGACCTATTAGTTAACGAATGTTGATTAGCTCCATCTAAAGAGTTTAGCCAGCTAATCTCAGATTGTTGGAGCCCATGATCTATAGGTCCATTAGGTTTCCCTACTAGCTCATATGGAATAAACTTGAAACAGTATGATAGAATAATTCGAATTTTTTGAATTAGGTGAAGAGAGAGAAACCACGACAAGTATATGTGATATAGTGGTCGGTTATTCATTTTAGAGATACAGTTTTAATATTTAGATGTGATTTAAATATCCAAGAATATGAATACGTTCATATTCGGAAGCTGAAAATAATGGAAATGGTCAAAGATGTAAAAAGTCAAAGAGTTGACTTTTGACTTTGAAAAGTCAAAATTTGACCGACCTTATATTCAAATGTGATTTGAATTTTGAGAAAATAAATGCGGATTCATGCTCGGGAGGTCAAAATTAGTCAACACAGGAAAAATCATAAAAAGTCAAAATATTTACTTTTTGGTCAAAGTTTGACTTTGACAAAATGATTATTTTGCCCTTTGACTATAGTTAGTGAAAAAATTCAAACTTTTATTGGATAATTCTACTAACAAAATAGTGGGCTAGGTTTGGCTTATAGTGGAGACATTAAGCTCACTTAGATAGTGGATTTTAGGTGTTGGGTTTTTATGAATTGATTTCATGCAATTTTTGCATGGCATTTTTCTATAAATTGGGCTTTCATTTTGAATGAAAAAACCTTTTCCAATTTTGCCAAAATTGTTTTCAAATTTGGGTTGAAAAAAAAACACTATTTTTTTTTTAGGAAAATTCATAACCCAAAACCCAACCCAAAAATCCATTTCTTTTCCATCTCTTTCTCTTTCTCTGGTTCTTCATCCACTAGGTCCCACAATCTGGTTCTGAGTCTAGAGGATAGTAGGTCAGCTCTAGTGGTGGACCGTTTGTGTTCGAGTCAAGATTCAACGAGAAAAAGTGGTTTTCGAGAGCTTCAAAGGTAATTTTAATTTACTGTTTTTTCCTCCATTTGCATGTTTATTTCATTTAAATTAAAAGCAATTAGAGTGTAATTAAGTTCTTTTCTGCTGCGTATGTCTCTTGTTCCATCAACCATATCATATATAATCGAATTACCTCTTGTCAATTTGAACAATTCAAATCAACATCAAGAATTGATTCTTAACTTGAATCCATTGAGCTATAAGGGGACCTTAAGGACCTGTAGCTCGAAGCTCCAACGGTACGTGAATGACTGACTAAACTCTTTAGTCATGAGATCCACCATCCGTTAACTGCTAGGCATTCCACTAAACACCAACAACTGAATACTTCTTACTACAGATATATTATGTGTCCATCTTAACCAATCAACAGTTCGACAACCCTTCACAGATCGCTCGTAAGTACAGCTCGGCCAATAATCGTTATGCTTCTGTAGTTATATCTAACTCCTTAAGTACCATTGATCCCTCTAATGAACATAAGTCATAGTCCTATCATGACTGAGTCCTCTCTTCCAAAAAGAAGCTATGGCCACTATGTTCAAGCCCCCAAAATCAGCCCTTAAGGGAACAATCTATATACTTACCTCTGCTTCGGGGAAGGAGTGAATTTTATATTGTGTAACTGAGTTCCTAGCTCCCAAATTAGACTTCACCCCAATTATATATATATATAATTGATTTCCTCTTGCAATTTTGACATTTCAAATCAACCCCAAGACTGATTCGACTTGAATCCATTGAGCTACCAAGGGGACCTTATGGACTTTGTAGCTTGAAGCTCCCAACGATATGTGAATACTGACTGAATCTTAGTCGCGGGATCTGCCATCCATTTACTGTCGAGCACTCCACTAAAAGACCGATAGTTGCACTCTCTTTACTAGAGATTATTTTGTGTCCATATCAACCAATCAACAGTGTGATAACCCTTCACAAATCGCTCGTAAGTACAGCTGGCCAATTTACCGTTTTGCCCCTATAATTACATCTAACTCCTTAAGTACCACTGATCTTCTAATGAACATAAGTCAAAGTCCTTACATG
>NC_052358.1:32028533-32038625 GCF_009727055.1 Benincasa hispida | reverse complement strand
GAGTCCCAAAAAGGTAGGCATGTTGAGTTGGCAATCTTGGCATCTCACCCGATTACTAATCAAAGGACCTACCCTCAAAGGAAAGAGCTCCCAAAACACTCAGGATTGAGTCATGTCACCTTATGGTCTTTTAGGTGAGATGTAAGTCTCCAGTATCGATGGTGTTATACAAAAGACAATCATCTCGTGTTCCGGTCTTGTACAACTCTTTGTATAGGCTTCCTCGGCTCGCATGTCTCGACATGAATGGTCAGGATCTACCATTTGTAGTAGTTTACAATACTGCAAACCCTTACAAAGCGGGTTGTATCCTGTGTCACCAGGATCAGGATTCCTCCTTAATCCTTATAATACAGACTATTTAGGTTATCACTAAGCATGATCTTCTTGTATATCTCATATCCATGCTAAGTTTACATAGATAACCATGAGCTTGTTTATTGGATATGAGTAAATGCCAGAATGAAATAACAACTTATTTTATTCATAAAAAATGAGTGTATAATTACAAACAACGAGAACTCCGAGAGAGATATTAGGACACCATCCAATAGCAACATCTAAGAAATTACAGTTATGCTAACAAGATAATCAAGGGATGGAGATGCGACCCTTTGAAGAATCATTCTTCAAACTCCCTCGATCAATCCAATTGTCCAAGAACAGCAACTAACCCTCGAATGCAACGACCGATGCAACACGATCACCAACACGAACACTACGAACACAATGATCACAAACCCAACGAACGGCTTCTAGACACCTCGAAATCCAATCTGTTGAGTGAGGACCACACCCAAAAATGGTTACCTGGATATTCTCGGTGTGATGAATCTAGAAGTTGTGGCTCTATATGAACTTGCTTTGAGAAGAATTGGAGGACACAATTGTAGACGATCGAGCAAGTGGAAGATGACACAATCCTTCATATAGATGAATGCTCGATCGTGTTAATCAATGCAGTCTATCGTATAGACAATGCCATGCGATCGTTTAGCTACGATCATTTGAAAGAACTATCTCTAGTCCATGTCTCAGTCGTTTAGTCTTTCTACTAGTTATTGCTTAGTGAAACATTTTCACTTGATAGCTTTACCATGAGTAAATTTCTGAATAAAATAACTGCTAAAATTAGGAAAACATTTTCCTTTTATCTCACAGTTAGCATAAAACCACCAATAACCTTCCACTCAATTGGTTATAGAGAAAAAGAGATAATTATCAAAAATTAATATTATTATAAATAAATATGATAACCAACTTACCATATTATGTTATAACCTATAGTTCTAATGTTTTCATCTCAATGAAATATAAACCATAGTTCTTTTTCTATTTGATGTACTTAATGTAAATCATATTACATTAATCCTCCACTTGATGTATCTCATACATCTACACCAATTATATATATATATAATTGATTTTTCCTCTTGCAAATTTGAACATTTCAAATCAACCCCAAGACTGATTCTCGACTTGAATCCATTGAGCTACCAAGGGGACCTTATGGACTTGTTAGCTTGAAGCTCCAACGATATGTGAATAACTGACTGAACTCTTAGTCGCGGGATCTGCCATCCATTTACTGTCGAGCACTCCACTAAAAGACCGATAGTTGCACTCTCTTTACTAGAGAGTATATTTGTGTGTCCATATCAACCAATCAACAGTGTGATAACCTTCACAAATCGCTCGTAAGTACAGCTAGGCCAATTTACCGTTTTGCCCCTATAATTACATCTAACTCCTTAATACCACTGATTCCCTCTAATGAACATAAGTCATAGTCTACTATGACTGAGTTCTCTCTTCCAAAGAAGGCTATCGCCACTATGTTCAAAGACCAGAAATCAACCCTTAGGGAGCAACTATCTATTTACCGCTGCGTCGAGGAAGAATTGAAATTCCATTTGTGTAAATCTCTTCTTTGGTCTACTATGACTGAGTTCTCTCTTCCAAAGAGAGGCTATCGCCACTATGTTCAAGACCCAGAATCAACCCTTAAGGGAGCAATCTATCTATTTACCCTTGCTTCGAGGAAGAATTGAATTCCATCTTGTGTAACTGAGTTCCCAGCACTCCAATCAGACAAATCCCCAAAAAGGTAGGCTTCTTGAGTTAGCAATCTGGCCACTTTCACCCGTACTGATCAAAGGACCGCCCTCAAAGACAGGAATTCCCAAAGAACTCAAGATTAAGGTCATGTCACCTAAGGTCGTTTAGGTGAGATGTAAGTATCAAGTATCAACGACGTTATATAAAGAGACTATTCATCTTGTTGTCTGGTCTTATACAAACTCTTTGTATAGGACACCCCTGCTCGCATGTCTCCATATGAATGGTTAGGATCAACCATGTGTAGTAGTTCACAACACTTATAAACCTCTACAAAGCGGGTCATATCCATAGTGTCACAAGGATAAGGTATTCCTCCTTTAATCCTTTTACCACAGACCTTTTTAGGTTATCACTTAAGGCATGATCCACTTGTATATCTCATATACATGCTTAAGTTTATTTAAAATAACTATGGAACTTTGTTTATTGGATATGAGTAAATGCAAAGTAAAATAATTCTTATTTTATTCATAATAAAGTGTACAGTGTTTACAAACTTTGAGACTTCGGAAGAATGAGGACACCAACCTAATAGTGTTGCATACCAGGCACATGTAATACTTTCACAGGATAAGAAGTTGAAATCAAAAGTCGTGCCAGTTGTACATGAGTTTCTAGATGTGTTCCCTGAGGAGATGTCAGGATTGCCATCTAACAAGGAAGTTGAATTTACTATTGAATTGATTCTAGGTACAACTCCTATTTCTCAAGCCCCATACATGATGGCCCTAGTTGATTAAAGGAGCTGAAGATACAGTTACAGGAGTCGGTAGAAAAGGGGTATATCAGGCCCAGTGTGTATTCATAGGGAGTGCCAGTTCTATTTATGAAGAAGAAGGATGGCACTCTCAGGTTGTGTATAGATTACAGATAGTTGAATAAGGTGACCATCAGGAATATATATCCATTACTCTTATTGATGATCTTTTTTATCAGTTAAAGAAGGCCATAGTGTTCTCTAACATAGATCTGAGATTGGGATATCATCAGTTAAAGGTAAAAGAGATGGATGTTCCTAAGACTACTTTTAGAAACAAAAACAAGCATTATGAGTTCTTAGTAATGCTGTTTTGTTTGACGAATGCCCCTGCGGTATTCATAGACTTGATGATTAGGATATTTCATCCCTGTCTGGATCAGTTTGTAATTGTTTTTATTGATGACATTTTAGTATATTCAGGTAGTAGGGAAAATCATAAGGAACATATGAGGATGGTGCACTAGACGTTTCGAGAAAAAAAATGCTATATGCTAAGTTCAGTAAGTGTGATTTCTGGTTAGATAAGGTTGGGATTCTAGGGCATGTGGTATCAACAGCAAGAGTTAGTATAGATCCCTAAAAGACAGAAGTGATAGTACACTTGGAGCGATCTACTATGGTACCTGAGTTCCGTAGTTTTCTTCGATTAGCAGATTATTACAGGAGGTTTATGGAAGGCTTATCCAAAATAGCTCTCCCATTGACTAACCTGACAAGGAAAGAGGTGAAGTTTGAATGGTCGCAGGAATGTGAACATAGTTTATAATTATCCTATACTTATCGTTAGTTAAGTAGAAAGATTTTACTCAATTAGTTGAGGTAGCTATCAAAGTTGACAGAAGCTTAGCTAACGAAGAAGAGCAGCGAAAATTCTGAAGGAGTCGGGAGGTAAGAGTTCCCGGCCTCATTTCTCTAGACAATCAACCATGAAGGGTCAAGGAATTGCAAGCCAACAGGGTTTGAGTAGGAAAAGATCGAGACATCTAGCTACTTCAGTTAGTAGATCAGGGATAGGACGTACTGGTGAGTCTGTAGCTAGTATAGTCAGGTGATAACGGGCAGAAATGCACATTATCATATTGCTAAGTTCTTAAACAATCCTGGCTTGCATTGATAAAACATGTTAAATTGCGTCCAAAAAGCATCAAATTCATAATATTGCGGTCGCATGCGTTCATCGCATTAGAATAGTTGAATGTTGTATTTTTGTGCAGAATATGCGATGACACAAGGCGAAAATTGCGATCATAGGAAATCATTGGTCGAGCGCAGCATTACCGCAAGGCTTGGCGGTGATCATGTTCGCAAATATTCGCCCGAGAAGGATTGTAGCAACTTGGTCAGCGCAACATGGTGGGCGCATCTAGGTGAAAGGCTAATTATTAATCGTGATGGGACAAAAAGCTGATGACAGTAGAATCCGAATTAAGTTGACAGGATAACGATCACAAGTAATTCAGCTTTTCGGTGAAATAATTCGGCGCATCAGTCTAGGAATTAAAGCGTCCCATCTGTACAATCATGAGAGAGAAGCTCTTTCACACTGGATGTCTATAAATACCAAGGGCATCCTTCAAAAAGGGTTGATTAGTTAATTAGTTCAGAAGTTTGAAATTTCATATGTTCAGTTCGCCATTCCTTGTTCATAGTTTCCTTTCGTTTTAAAGTGGACACGAGAGAGGAGGTTATGCCGACAGATCGTTCCGGTAAGCTTGGAGAGCACAGAAGCTGCCAGAATAGAGAGAGGGCGAGGCCTGCAGAAACAGGAACATCTTTGGAAACCAAATAGATTGACAATGTAAAAGCCTCGATCAGCAAGGAATTGCTCCAGGCTCTCTACCTTTATCTTCCATTGTTATTTTGTACTCAAACTCATTTATAAAAATAGAATTTCCATCTTTATATCTGTTCACTCTCTGTATTTATGCATGAGTAGCTAAATCAGTTGAATGGGTTGAGAAGTATTTAGCTAGCACAACTAGGGAATCTTTCTTCTATGCGATTTTGTATTATGTATGCTTCATTCGTCCATTATAGATACTCGAGAGGGTATTCTAAGGACAGGATCTAGCCTTGGAAGTCATTAGAATCTAGGCTTGTGAGAGTTAGATTAGAATGCATAATCAAGAGATAGAGCTTAGAGAATAAGCAATATTTGCTATCAACGCACGCATGCATCCTAGGATAGGATATGATTGTATGCGGTCACCTTGCCTTATGCATTTTACATCATCGATAGGAAAAGATAGAAGACTTAGGGATAAGCTCTATGGACACTTTTGCATTCAACATATCGTCCTAGACTTAGGAGCATCGCATTTGCATGGAAAATGACTTGCTTGCATGGTTGTAGCATGATCGCATAGTCTGACACATTCCCAAGTAACGCTAGCTAAAGATCTTCTCAACCCGTTCATCCGCATACTCAGTGCATCTATCACACAACTGACTTTTCTTAAATCTACCAATTTGTCTATTTTTCATTAATGCAATCAACAACAAACCCACAATTAATTGAGTTATCGGTTACCTCAAAGTTTTCATAAAAATTACCATCACAATCTATTTTCACAAGCCCCTGAGTTCAACCCTGGACTTATCAGGAAACTCAATGGAATTTACACTTGGATTCCGCTAAGGAAACTTGAGTGCACAACGCAATTTCACCATCGCATATCATCCATACTTTTTCTTCATCAAAATTAAGCATGATCAGGAAACCTCCATGTGCGAATTATGGTAAGCGCCACTCGAGGACATGGTACAATGGAAGGAACGAGTGTTTCTAGTGTGGACAGATAGGTCATTTCAAGAAGGATTGTCTTTAGTTAGTTCGAGAGGCTTAGGTAGAATAGAAGATGATTTCTCAAACAATAGATCAACCAAAAGCAACTGAAGGTAAAGGTGAAGCTTCCAGTGGAGCCAAGCAGAAAGGGGTAGCAAGACGACCTCAACAACAGGGTAGAGTGTATACAGTAACCCACTAGGAGGTGGAGGAATCTCCAGATGTTATAAATGGTAGAGTAACTTTATGTAACCGATCTTCTTATCTATTATTTGATCTTGGTGCTATTCATTCATTCATTTCCAGCATGTTTTCGTTGCATATAAATAGGATGCTTGAGAGCATGCCTGATGAGTTGTTTATTTCTACACCTATTGGAGATGTACTAGTACTGTGAGAATATTATAGGAATTGTGATGTGGTTATTGAAAACTAGAGTTTATGGGTTGATCTGATTCCTTTAGAATTACTTGAGTTTATGCTATTCTAGGCATGGATTTTCTAAGTAAATATTTTGCCTCTATTGTTTGTTTTAAGAAAGAGTTAGCGTTCAGAAACCAGGCGAGAAGGAGATAGTATTTGTTTGAAGCAAAAGACTTCTCTCTAGCAGTTTGATATCAACAGTTAAAGCTAGAAAATTGCTGAGCAAAGGATGTTTTGCCTACCTGGCACATGTTATACTTTCAAAGGATAAGAAGTTATGGCTAGAAGACGTGTCAGTTGTACAGGAGTTTCTAGATGTGTTACTTGAATAATTGTCAGGATTGCCACCTGACAGGGAAGTTGAATTTATTATTGAATTGATTCCAGGTACAACCCCTATTTCTCAAGCCCCGTACATGATCACACTAGATTAGTTAAAGGAGCTGAAGATATAGTTACAAGAGTTGGTATACAAGGGGTAAATATCCATTACCTCATATTGATGATCTCTTTGATCAGTTAAAAAGGGCCACAGTGTTATCTAAGATAGATCGCTGTAATTTCTGTTTTATGCATAGCCTATTGTTTTCGTTTGTGACTGTAATTGTGTATGTTCATATAAAGTGTTAATTTGTAAAAGCCCCTGCATTTTTGGGCTTAATTAACGAGCAATCGAGTCTATAATTCAAAGTGTTTGAGTTTGTTTAGTCGTTCGTGATGAAGTTTCGAAGCATGGAGATGCGGTTCTCAGTGAAGAAGAAGACCAAGGGTTGGTCGTGTCATGTAGCCTAAGGTAAACAATAGTTGAGTTTTTACTAAACGATCATGTAGAAATGTTATGCCTGATCGTGTAGTATTTACTAAACGATCGTTTAGCTAATGCTAAATGATTAGGTAAAGCATTTAGTCTATCGCATAGCATTGGTTGCTCAGTCATGTGAATGCTGAAGGTAGATGATCGTATAGAGCATATGATGCTCATCATTTAATAAAAGGCGTGCGCACTAAATGATCTTGTAGTTAGCACGCTTATCACATAGTCACTAACTACACGATCACTCAGTATGTGATACCTCGCGCTTGCTCAACGATTGTTTAGACGATTGTGCTTCACTGCATCATTGTAGTTTAGATGATCGTTTAAGGCTTGCGTTATTGTTGCGCGCTGCATAATTGCATATCTTGTGCTTCATTGTATAGTAAAGGTACATGATCACAACGATCGTTTAGCTCAGGAAGCATAGGTTAATGATTGAGTAAAGCGTTTACTCTTTCATATAGATGATCACAAGGAGTTTGGTACACGATCAAGGAGACACGGACTTCGATCAGACGTCAAGACCCACTTCGTCTGTTTGAATCGGTGACTCTTTGCTATTTGTAATAATTAGTTTTTTTTTTTTTAGGATTTGAGGCCACTTATACCGGTTCATCAACTTTTATTTAATATACATGAGATGTATGCTGTTTATATGCCATAGTGTATGACATATAGATTTGAAACCCACTTTAGGTTGTGTAATCATGCATCATATATTATAAGTATTATAATATGGCATGATGAAATTACATGTTAACATGCGCATGCATCACGAAATATAAGAGTTATATTTATGCATACAGTAAGCATATTCATGGATCATCTTTATATTATAAGAGTTACAGTATAAGGGTGTATGGAAGCATGTGTGCTTGGTTCATTGCTTGGTTGTATAAGTGTTATATAAAAGTAGCAATGAATGAACAATGCATAGAGCATGACACTTCTGCTTGTTTGTAAACGTTATGAATGCCTTGCATGTGTTTGCTTCGCGTTGTGAATGGTTTTGGTTGTTTCTGTTATACACGTTATAATGGAAATTAGAACAAAAATCAATAAGAAATAGTTGCATACAGACTTAGGCAAACTCATGTTTTAAAAGGGTTTTAAAATTGGATTGAGATAGTCCTGAGTTCAAGGTTCTAACGGGATTAGCAACCTAAGTTTTAATCTTTTAAATCGGTTTAATAGGATTAAATTAATTGGCATAAAAGATTAAAATTTTATTAAATCTATCTATAAGGGACCTTTCGTCTAAGATGGGTTCTATCAAGGCTGGGGTACTTAAGCTAATAGAAACGGAACACCCCTACCTAGAAACTTATATGGAAAGATGAATTAGATAGATTTTCTGCAAGCATGTGACAATTGATTAAAGACTCCGTTAAATAGTTTAATGGATGATGATCAAAAGTTGTTCAACTTTCCAAGGTAAAAGTTACACTTAGGAAAACCAAAAAAGTTACTTAGTAAAAATCCTTGGCCGTGCTTTCTCTAAGTAAAATAAGCTCTAGATTATAAAATACTCAGTGGGAGGAAGAGATATATATGATATGTCAACGATTCCACTCACGTTTCTCCCTGAATGTTCACGCCATGAGATTCATGCTTGGCCTCATGATGCCCTGGGAGCATCCCCCTTCGGATGGTGTTTGCTGAGTCAATATCCAGGTGGACGGAAAGAGTATTTATAGTAAGTGGGTGAAGGGTGTGTGTCAACACGTCCTGCGATCTCCTTCATTGGTTCGCACCGTGAGATCATTCTTGNAATAGACCCATCCGGGACTATGCGCCACCTAACCTCTATGATTTCTCTCCAGGAACCATGAGACCGCCGTTAGATGGATCGAGGTTTGTAATGAAGCCAGTAATGTTGCAGATGATCCAGGCTGTTGGGCAGTTTGGAGGAAGGTGTGGCGAAGATTCGCACGCCCACGTCTGGAGCTTCATAGAAATCTGCAACACTTTTGTGTTCCCAAATATCTCTACCGAGGAAGTTCGACTCACTCTGTTCCCATTTTCCTTATACGATCAAGCAAGAAAATGGGCATATTCTCTTGAACTAGGGGAGATAACTTTGTGTGAACAGGTGGTGGAAAAGTTTATGAAGAAGTATTTCCCACCAACCGAGAATGCTAGAAGATGGAAATTAATGACAAATTTTGAACAAGAAGATGACGAATCACTCAGTGATGCCTGGTCGAGGTTCAAGCGGCTGGTAAGAGACTGTCCACATAATGGCTTACCAAACTGCTTACAAATGGAGATTTTCTACCAAGGATTGAATCCCTCTTCGCAGACCGCTACCAATGCTGCAGCTGCTGGTGGTCTGCTCAACAAAACATATGAGGAGACAAAGAGTATACTTGATCGCATTTCCAAAAATCACGAGGATTGGCGGGAAAGCGATCAAAAATTAAGAATTAAAGATAATGACACAAACAATGGGGACATCGCATCCCTGCAAATTCAAATGACTGCGATGATAAGTTTGATACAAGGCATCGGAATTAATAATATGGGAGCGAAGAAAAGGCAGGTCAGTGCAATTACTCAAATGACCGCAAGTTGTATCATTTGCAGAGATACTCACCCGATGGAAAAATGCCCAACAAACCCGTAGTCGGTATGCTTCATGAGAAATAATCCCTATTCAGATACATATAACCCCGGGTGGCGAAACCACCCAAATTTTGCGTGGAAAATTCGACAACAAAGTTTTTAACCTATAACACAAAAAGGAGGGCCACCTGAATTTTTCCCGCAAAACAACGGTCCAACGCATAGCCAAGTTAGCAGCTCACAAACAATGCAATCTTCGTCCTTAGAGAGCTTGTTGAAGCAATACATTGAGAAAAATGAATCAGTGCTTCAGAATCAAGCTACATCCATTAGAAATCTCGAAATTCAAATGGGACAAATTGCGGGTGAGCTGAAAAATAGACCGCAAGAAGCATTGTTGAGCTCAACTGAGCTCCCTTGCAATGCTGGGGGTAACGGGAAGGAACAATGCTTAACAGTCTCCTTGCTAAGTGACAACATGACTGTGGAAGTAGGGGAGAAGCCCATTGTGACCAACTTGAATACAGTGACATCCGAGGACCCGTTGACCTATAATTCGGAAAAGCCCAAGATCGCAATAATGGCTGTAGTGCAAAATGCTATGATCCCACCTAAAATGGG
>NC_052358.1:31989577-32022561 GCF_009727055.1 Benincasa hispida | reverse complement strand
TGTGTGTCAACACGTCCTGCGATCTCCTTCATTGGTTCGCACCGTGAGATCATTCTTGCACTCCCTCGTGGCGCCCTGGGAGCGTACCCCTTCAGATGGGTTTTATGTAGTTGGTCAATATCAAGGTGAACTCCAGAAATGGATAGGGTCAATTTAGTTTTTGCCCTAATTGGATTTTTCCCTTTGGATTTGCTACTTGGGGCAGAATTCTAGGGCCTAAAATGATGGGCCACAGTTATGGGAAATTTTTATAGGAGCAAGAGTTGTTCTGGTATTAATGACTGGTTGCGAATATCTCAGTTTAGAAGAGGGATAAATTGATCACCCTTCGGCAGCTTTTGTCCTAAACCTCTGAAGCGTCATTGCGAAACTAGATGTCACACGAGGTTCATGTTAGTTTTGCTAAACCGTATTGGATGTTGTATATTTTTCAACGAGTATTTTCTTAACACCCTAATGTAGGTCAATGTGTTTATTTCTTTAGCATGTTTGATTTTTCGTTAAATGCCTCTAGTTTGATCGATTTCATATAGTGGAAAGAGTCTGTCAAAACATATTTTGTGGTAAACGACCTCGAGTTTTTCATACTTGAGGAGTGCCCTCAAGTCCCGACCCTTGTTGTATCACAAAGTGTTCGTAATGCATATGAGGTGTGGATGAAGGCTAATTCATTGGTTCGACTTCACAAAGGGTTGAGATCATGGTCATTGCACGTGAGATCATGAACTCATTGCAAGAATTGTTTGAATGTTAGTTCTCACTTTTCAAACACAAAGGGATGGATGAGAAAGAAACCAGTAGTGTCAGTTCCCAAGATAACCTCTAGGAAGAGAAAGCAAGTGTTATTGACTCTATTAAAGTTCATCAACGAGAAGTGTTCTCTGAAATGGAACTTGAAGCTTATTTAGGTTCTAATTCTGATCCCACTACTCTCCAAAAGAGGATAAAGTCTAAAGAAAGTAAATATAATTTATTTATCTTGGAGACCTGTTTGGTAGAGAATGATGATTCTACCTGGATCCTTGATTCGGGTGCTACTAACCACGTCAGTTCCTCTTACCAAGGATTTAGTTCCTAGCAAACATTGCCACAAGGAGAGTTGACTCTTCAAGTCGGTATTGGTGAGGTTGTTTCAGCTGTTGTTGTAGGCAGGCTGAAGTTAATTTTGGACAAGAAACGTTATCTGTTACTGGATAATGTTTTTGTAGTTCCTCATATCAAGAGGAACTTAATCTCGGTTTCTTGTCTCATTGAATAAGGCTATACTGTCTCCTTTTCAGAGAGTAAAGTGTTTATTTACAAGAATGGTATGGAGGTTGGTTTTGGTTCAATGGAAAATAACTTGTATTTACTAAGGTCATTAGTCATAAAAGCCTTGTTTAATACTGAAACATTTAGTACAGCGACAACAGCTAAAAGACCAAAGATTTCTCGTAAGGAAAATTCTCATCTTTGACATCTACGGTTAGGTCATATCAACCTTAATAGGATTGAGCAATTGGTGAAATATGGACTTCTAAAGAGTTTAGAGGAAAACTCCTTGCCTGTGTGTGAATCATGCCTTGAAGGCAAGTGATGCATTAGTTTATCGTGCGATGATGTGTGTATGCGATGATGTGCGGATACAGTGATCATAAAAGTTTTCCTAACAAAGCCCAAGTATAAGCCTTCTTAGGTTCTTGGTAAGTCCAGGGTCGAACACAAGGACTACTAAATAGATATGCGACAGACTCTCTGATTCTATTGTGGTGATGATAAAGAAGTAGATGGTGTTTTGATTTAGACTTTCCTATGCGATGGAGTTGAACGCGGAGTGATGAAAGCGTAGAGTTATAACAAGTATGTTATGAAGGGGTTGAGAAGAAATTTAGCTAACATTTCTCAAGATTGTGTACAAGTCATGCGATCATGCTAAACACAAATATTAGTACTACACCTCTCAATGCATAATGCCATATTTCTTATTTCTAGGATGCATGCGATGTGTATGAAAAGCAGTAGATAGAACTTATTTCTAAGTTTCTACTCTTGCTTATGTGATCTTAATCTGACTCTCTCAAGTCTAGATTCTATCTTTAGACTACTTTCTCAGGTATTTCCAAATTACGAATGACGCATACATAACACAAGATGATCGCATAAAATGTATAGCTTAAGTCATGCTAGCTAAGTACTTCTCAACCCATTCACAAATTTAGTTACTCATGCATGGTGTGGAAAGACTGAACATAAATCGAAATGAAGTTTCCATTTTCTGCAAATAAAGTGTTTGAGTACAAAATAACAAATGGATTGAGAAATAACAAGTCAGGTAAGTAATATCTTGCTTTCCATAGCCTTTTACACTACTCTTTATCACTTCAACTCTGTTCCAGTTTGCTGACTCTTATTCTCGCAAGGGTTGGGCTTCTCTCCTTTTTATTATTTTCTGACAGTCTCTCGATCTGTCCAGAAAGCGATTTCTTTCGGCTTCACCTCATCTCCTTACTCTCTCTCCGTCTCTGTGTGTATATGTGTATCTGTCCTTTCTCTCTGGTAGCATTGGGTATTTATAGATTTCAAGGTGAAGCAGCTTTTCTTACTAATGATTGCAATGATGTCCAGTATTAATTTCCCTACTCTGTTGCACCGTTTAAAAGTCACCGATTCAATGTACTTGCAACAGATGGTTTTTAACGGCTTGTCAACTGAATTCAAAATCGACTGTTATCAGCTTTACATCTCATCATGATTTATTATACTGTCACTTTGATGCGAGGTCTTTATGCGATCACTTTTTGAGAAACTGTTCACAATCGCATGGCTTACGATCGCAAATTCAAGCGCGTTGTCGCATTGTTCCCTTGGATTACAATTTCATATGTGTCATCGCATTGTACCTGCACAGAATAGGAAAATTAACTACTTTTATGCGATGAGCATTAGCAATTGCAATTCCTTTTAGTTTGGTGATTTCAAAAATGATATTGCCTATTTTACCATCGCTTTCTCTCATTGTTTTACTAATTTGAGGTGTAATAACTTGTATTTCTACCAGTTATCAGCAAGATGACCAAACGACCTTTTACTGGAAAAGGTTATAGAGCCAAGGAAGTCTTAGAGCTTGTACATTCAGACCTCTGTGGTTCGATGAGTGTTAGAGCTCGAGGTGGGTATGAATATTTCATCTCTTTCATAAATAATTATTCAAGGTACGGGTTGATGGAACACGAGACATATGTAGCAGAATAAGGACCTAATTGCACTCTTATTGCTTTTAAATTAAAGAAAAATAGCATGCAATTTGAAGGAAAAACAGTAATTAAAATTACGTTTGTAGCTCCCGAAAACCGCTCTTCCTCCCTGAATCTCAACCCGAACACGAACGGATCACCACTAGAGTTAACCTACTATCCTCTAGACTCAGAACTGGATTGTGGGACCTAGTGGATGAAGAAAACAAGGAGAGAGAAAGAGATGGGAAAAAGAAGATGGAATTTGGGTTGGCTTTGGGTTTTTTTTTTTTAGCTCAATTTTAGAAAACAATTTGGCAAAATTGGCAAAAAATCTTTAATCCAAAATAGAAAGCCCAATTTATAGAAAAAAGCTATGCAACAATTGCATGAACAAAATCCATAAAAACCAAACACCTATAATCCACTATCTTAGTGGACTTAATATCTCCACTATAAGCCAACACCTAGCCCACTATTCTGTTAGTGAAATTATCCAACAAAAGTTTGGATTTTTCCACCAACTATAGTCAAAGGACAAAATAGTCATTTGATCAAAGTCAAACTTTGACCAAAAAGTCAACATTTTTACTTTTTATGATTTTTTTCGTATTGACTAATTTTGACCTCCCGAGCATGAATCCGCATTCATTTTCCCCAAATTCAAATCACATTTGAATATAAGGTCGGTCAAAGTTTGACTTTTTAAAGTCAAAAGTCAACTCTTTGACTTTTTACATCTTTGACCATTTCCATCATTTTCGAGCTTCCGAATATGAATGTATTCATATTCTTGATATTTAAATATTAAAGTTGTATCTCTAAACTAAAAAACCCGACCACTATATCACATATACTTGTCAGTTTCTCTCTCTTCACCTAATTCGAGTAATTCGAATTATTCTATCATATTGTTCTAAGTTTATTCCATATGAGCTAGTAGCGGAACCTAATGAACCTGTAGATCATGGGCTCCAACGATCCGAGATTAGCTGGCTAAACTCTTTAGACGGAGCTAATCAACATTCGTTAACTAACGGGTCATTTCACTATAGTCCCGTAGTTGCACTTCCCTCACTATAGATATATTTGTGTCCATTTGATATAACCATGATTAGTAAGTTAATCCTTCACAGGTTGTTCGTAATCTCGGCTGGGTCATAAAAACCGTTATACCTCCAAAACTACATCTTGTTCCTTAGTTTCACTGATCCTCTAATGAACAATTGGTTTAAGGTCCAACCTATACTCTAAATCCCTCTCGAGCCAAGGAGAGGGTGGGGTCCCTTGCTCAAGACTTGGATTTAGTACTAAAAGGAACAACCTATCTACTATCCCTATAACGGGTAGGAGTGAATTCCGTCTTACACCTTATGTTCCCAGCTATCCACCCGATCTTACCCCTGAAATGGGAGGCTTATTGGGCCAGCGAAGATGAGCTACCCTCACCTATGCAAATCTCAGAATAATTCCGAGTAAGTAGGAGTTCATAGTTAGCTCAGGATTAAGATTAAATTACCTAGGTCATCAATCAACGAAATAGTCAGTTTTATACATAAAACGGAATTTAGAACGTAAAAAGTGATTATTTCATGGTTCAGTCTTATGCAAACTCATTTCACAGGATGCCCCCACTTACATATCTCTATATGAATGATTCAGGATCACATCGTTTGTACTAACTACAAAGTGGGCCGAATCCATAGTGTCCCTAGAATAAGGCGCCCAACCTTCTTCATATACTATAGACCATTTTGGCTATATATTTGAACTTGATCCACATTTTTATCTCTACATAAAGTTCAAACTACATTAAATAGTCTCAGGACCTTAGTTTATTGGATTCAAGGTTAAAATTTCAATAACAATTTTATCGAAAAACAAAATAGAGTATGTTTATTAATTTACAAACTATGAGTTTTAGGACATAAAATCCAACACGAGTATCTATACCTAATGCAATGTAAGTCTAAAGCCCTTGACAAGTTCAAGGAGTATAAGGCTGAAGTTGAAAACTTGTTCAGTAAGAAGATAAAAACACTACAATCTGATCGTCGTGAAGAATATGGACCTCTAATTCCAGAACTATATGATAGAACATGAAATTATGTCCTAACACTCGACCCCAGGTACACCTCAGTAGAATGGTGTATCAGAAAGGAGAAACAAAACCCTGTTGGTCATGGTTCGGTCTATGATAAGTTATGCTCATCTTCCAAACTCGTTTTGGGGTTTTGTAGTGGCGACTGCATGTTACATTCTAAACAACGTTCCCTTGAAAAGTGTTTGTGAAACACCTTTTGAGCTGTAGAGAGGCCATAAAGGTAGTTTACGCCACTTCAAGATTTGGGGGGTGTCCGGCCTACTTGTTTGTAGCTAACTCAAAGAAGTTAGAACCACGTTCGAAAGTTTGCCTTTTAATAGGCTATACCAGGGAAACGAGGGGTGGATACTTCTATGTTCTCAATGAGAACAAAGTGTTTGTGTCTAAAAATTCTATCTTCTTAGAAGAAGACAATATCAGGGATCATAAGCCACGAAGTAAGAATTTTTTACGTGAGGCTGAGGGTTCAACAAGAATTGTTGAACAGACTAACAAATCAACAAGAGTAGTTGAGATCAGTTCATCTAGTCAACCTCCCTCGACGTAGTGGGAGAGTTATGAACCCACCGAAACACTACATGGTTTGACTGAAGCCCAGAACATCATTTCTGATGATGTGGTCGAGGATCCATTGTCTTATAAGCAAATAATGGAGGACGTTGACAAAGATGAATGGATTAAGGCCATGAACCAGGAGATAGAATCTATGTACTTCACTAATGTCCGGGAACTTTGGATCAGCCTGATGGGGTAAAACCTATAGGGTGTAAGTGGATCTACAAGTGAAAACGAGGTGTAAATGGAAAGGTGTAAACCTTTAAGGCTAGACTCGTGGCAAAAGGTTATACCCAGGTCGAGGGAGTGGACTATAAAGAAACTTTCTCAACTATTGTCATGCTGAAGTCTATCAGGATACTCCTGTCCATAGCCACATTTTATGATTATAAGATATGGCAAATGGACGTCAAGACTGCCTTTCTGAATGGTAATCTTGAGGAGACCATCTACATGGATCAACCAAAGGGGTTCGTAGTTCCAGATCAAGAGCAAAGAGTTTGCAAGCTTAATAGGTCCATTTTTGGGCTGAAACAAGTTTCTCTTGATCGTGTGGAACATTAGATTTGACAATGCAATCAATTTTTTTGGCTTTGATCAAAATGTTGATGAGCTTTGTGTTTACAGAAGATCATCAAACTCCAATAGCTTTCCCGGTACTGTATGTCGATGATATCCCACTCATTGGGAATGATGTAGGGCTTCTAATTGACATTAAGAAGTGGCTAGCGCCCAATTCCAATGAAATATTTGGGTGAGGCGCAGTATGTTCTAGGCATATCATTCGAAGATCATAAGAACAAAGAGGTTAGCCTTGTCTCAGGCATCATACATCGATCAAATGTTGATCTGGTATAGGATGCAGGGTTCCAAGAGGGGTTTGTTACCTTCAGGAATGGAATCATTTTGTCTAAGGATTAATGTCCTAAGACACCTCAAGAGGTTGAGAAATGAGATGGATTCCTATGCTTTCATCTGTTCAGAGCTTAATGCATGCAATGTTATGTACCAAACCTGACATTTGCTCTGCAGTAGGGATTGTCAGTCGTTATCGTTCCAATCTAGAATTAGATCATTGGACGGCGGTCAAAATGATCTCAAGTATCTTCCGAGAACGAGGGACCACCATGCTCGTGTATGGAGATAAGGATTTGATTCTTACAGGATACACAGACTCTGACTTTTAGACTGATAGAGATTATCGTAAGTCGACATCAGAGTCGAGTGTTCACTCTAAATGGAGAGGCTGTAGTGTGGCGAAGCATCAAACAAGTCTGCATCGCGGACTCCACTATGGAAGTCGAATACGTAGCCCCTTGTGAAGCAGCTAAGAAGGATGTTTGGCTGAGGAAATTCCTTATAGATTTAGAAGTTATTCCAAATATGTCTTTTCCAATCACTCTTTATTATGATAGTAGCGGGGTTGTGGTAAATTCAAAGGAACCTCAGAGTCATTGTAGAGGCAAGCATATAGAATAGAAATATCATTTGATCATGGAGATTATGCATCGTGGTAATATGATAGTCATGAAGATCGAGTCGGAGCACAACGTTGCTTATCCGTTTACTAAGGCTCTCACGGCTAAAGTGTTTGAGGATTATTTGGAGAGTCTGGGTCTATTAAACATGCAGCATCTTGTCTAGGGCAAGTGGGAGATGATATTGGGGTATAGAGTATGCCCTATTTTATTGTATATTGTACTTATATTTTTCATGTATTGTACATTAGTCTCTCGAGGCATTACGACAAGTGGGAGATTGTTCAGATTGGTGTCCTAATTCTCCCAGAGTCTTATAGTTTGTAAATACTGTACACATTGTTATGAATAAAATAAGAGTTATTTTATTTTGCATTTACTCAAATCCAATAAACAAAGCTCCATGCTTATTGTAAGTAAACTTAAGCATGTATATTAGATATACAAGTGGATCATGCCTTAAGTGATAACCTAAAAAGGCTTGTAAAATAAGTATTAAAGGAGAGATACCTTATCCTGGTGACACTACGGATTCGGCCCGCTTTGTAGAGGTTTATAAGTGTTATGAACTACTACAGATGGTTGATCTTGACAATTCATGTGGAGACATACGAGCGGGGGTGTCCTATAAAAAGAGTTTGTATAAGACCGGACCACGAGACGAATAGTCTCTTTATATAACGCCATTGATACTTGAGACTTACATCTCACCTAAATGATCAAGGTGATATGACCTTAATCCTGAGTGTTTTGGGAACTCCTACCTTTGAGGGCTGTCCTTTGATTAGTATGGGCGAGAGTGACCAGATTGCCAATTCAAAAAGCCTAACTTTTTGGGGATTTTTCTGATTAAGGAGCTGGAAACTCAGTTACATAAGATGGAATTCACACCTTCCCCAAAGCAGAGGTAAGTAAATAGATTGCTCCCTTAAAGGTTGATTCCAGGTCTTGAACATAGTGGCCATAACCTCTCTTTGGAAGAGATGACGCAATCATAATAAGACTATGACTTATGTTCCTTAGAGGGATCAGTGGTACTTAAGGAGTTAAATGTAACTACAGGGGAAAATGATAAATTGGCCCAGCTGTACTTACGAGCGATCTGTGAAGAGTTATCGCACTGTTGATTGGTGGATATGGACATAAAATATATCTGTAGTAAGGAAAGTGCAGCTATCGGTCTTTAGTGGAGTACTCGGCAGTTAACGGATGGTGGATCCTGTGACTAAAGAGTTTATTCAGTTATTCACGTACCGTTGGAGCTTCAAGCTACAGGTTCATAAGGTCCCCTTGGTAGCTCAATGGATTCAAGTTGAGAATCAGTTCTTGGGGTTGATTTGAAATGTTCAAATTGACAAGATGAAAATCAATTATATATGATATAATTGATGTGATGTATGAGATGCATCAAGTGGAGGATTAAATATGATTTACATTAAGTACCATAAAATAGAAAAAGAACTATGGTTTATATGTTTCATGAAATGAAATATTAAAACTATAGGTTATAAATATAATATGTTAAGTTGGTTATCATATTTATTTATAATAATATTAATTATTTGATAATTATCTCTTTTAATCTAATAACCAATTGAGTGGAGGGTTATTGGTGGTTTTATAGTAACTGTGAGATAAAAGAAAAAGTGTTGTACTAATTTTACCAGTTACTTTATTTGGAAATTTACTCACGGTAAAGCTATCAAGTGAAAATGTTTCACTAAGCGATAGCTAGTAGAGAGACTAAATGATCATGCACATAGATTATACAATAGTTCTTTCAGCTAGTTGTAGCTAAACGATCATGTGGCATTGTCTATTTGATAGGTTGCCATTGACTACACGATCGAGCATTCATCTATACGATATACTGTGTCATCTCCCACTTGCTCGATCGTCTACTTGATTTTTGTCCTCCAGTCTCTTCCTCAAGCCAAGTTCATACAGAGCCCACAACTTTTAGATTCTCTCACCGAGAATATCAAGGTAACCATTGTGGTGGTGTTCTCACTCAACTCAATTGATTTCGAGGTTCTGGAGGTTGTTCGTTGGGTTCATGATCATTGTGTTCGTAGTGTTCATGCTTGTGATCGTGTTGCACCGGTTGTTGCATTCGAGGGCTGAGTTACTATTCTTGGACGATTGGGTTGATCGAGGGAGTTTGAAGAATCGTTCTTCAAAGGTATGCATACTTCATCCCTTGATTATCTTGTTAGCATGCTGTAATTTCTAGATGTTGCATGACCTGTTAGTTTTCGTTTATTGACTATAATTATTAGTGCTCAATTTCGAATGGTTCGGAACAATCCTTCCGCTGCTTATGAAAACCCTCATGTTTTATTTCCTTCAAACACATCCTTTGCTCAGAAATTTTCTAGCTTTAACTGTTGATATCAAACTGCTAGGGAGAAGTCTTTTGCTTCAAACAAATACTATCTCCTTCTCGACTGGACTTCTGAACACTACCTCTTTCTTAAAACAATCAACAGAGGCATAATATTTACTTAAAAAATCCATGCCTAGAATAGCATCAAACTTAAGTAATTCTAAGGAAATAAGATTGACCCATAAACTCTGGTTTTCAATTACCACCTCACAGTTCCTGTAATATTCTCCCAGTACTAGTACATCTCCAACAAGTGTAATAAACAACTCATCAGGTATGCTCTAAAGCATCCTATCTATATGCAATGCAAACATGCTGGAAATGAATGAATGAATAGCACCAGGATCTAATAATACATAAGCAGACTGATTACATAAAGTTACTCTACCAGTTACAACATCTTGAGATTCCTCCACCTCCTAGTGGGTTACTGCATACACTCTACCCTGTTGTTGAGGTTGTCTTGCTACCTCTTTCTGCTTGGCTTCACTGGAACCTTCACGTTTAGCTTCAGTTGCTTTTAGTTGATCTATTGTTTGAGAAATCATCTTCTATTCTACCTGAGCCTCCCGAACTAACTAAAGGCAATCCTTCTTGAAGTGACCTGTCTGTCCACACTAGAAAAACTCGTTCCTTCCATTGTACCATGTCCCCGAGTGGTGCTTACCACAATTCGCACATGGAGGTTTACTGACTATACTAGCTCTGTCTCTTATACACATCTAGATGTGTATAAGAGACAGCCATGTCCCCGAGTGGTGCTTACCACAATTCGCACATGGAGGTTTACTGACTATACTAGCTACAGAATCGCTAGTACGTCCTATCCCTGATCTACTAACTAGACCAGTTGGATATCTCGATCTCTTCCTTAAATACCATTTATGCCTATAATGAACAAACAGTTTATAGTCTAACTATAAACTAACACCTCTTAGGCCAGTGAGAGGATAAGACCTCAATGTTGAAGACCCGGAATAAGCTATTAGGGGAGAAATTTATCTACTTTCCATACGGTCGTGAAAGAAGTGAATTCCATCTTGTGTAGTTGTGTTCCCTGCCCTTTACTCGGACAAGTCCCCAAAACGATAGGCTTGTTGAGTCGTCTATAAGGCCACTCTCACCCATACAAATCAAAAGATTGCCTTAATAAATAAGAGTTCACAACTCTCGCGAGATTAAGGTTAAGTCACCTATGGTCATCTTAGTGAAATGTAAGTCTCTTCTAGCAACGGTGTTATATAGAGAGACTATTCATTTCGCAATTCGGTCTTATACAAACTTTTTGTATAGAATCTCCTAGCTCGCATGTCTCCATATGAACGATTAAGATCATATTATTTGTAGCACTTTACAACAATTGTAACATCTTCAAAGCAGGTCGTATTCATAGTGTCTCCAGGATAAGGTTCCTAGCCTTATCCATCTACTACAGACCATTTAGGTTATCACTTAAACATGATCTACCTTTATGTCTCCACGTACTTATTTAAGTTTTATAACATAACCTTGGATCTTAGTTTATTGGATTGATTTAATACAGTCTAAATATTAATAAAATACCTCTTGTTTTCTTAGATATATAATTTATCTTTACAAACTACAAAATACATTCGATTTATGACATTAACTCCAAAAATCTCCCACTTATCTTAAAACGTGAGATGTACCGTATCAAATACAATACAACAAATAAGTGAAGTATAAAGTATTAAATACCAAAAATGGGATGTCCAGTATCAAATACAATACAATAAACTAGGGCATACAATATACCCAACAACATCTTTCACTTGCCCTAGATTAAGTGACTCATATCTCATAGACCCATGCTCTCCAAGTGACCCTAAAAAACATTAGAAGTGAGAGCCTTTGTAAATGGACCAGCAACGTTGTACTCCGAGGTAATCTGTGTGACAATCACATCTCCTCGTTGCATAATCACCCTAATGAGATGATACTTGCGCTCTATATACTTTCCACGTTTGTGGCTACGAGGCTCCTTGGAGTTTGCCACTACACCACTATTATCATAATAAAGGGTGACAAGCAAAGTCATGTTTGGAACAACTTCCAACTTTGCCAGTTTTTAGCCACACAGCTTCCTTAGCAGCTTAACAAGCAACTACATATTCGTCCTCCATTGTGGAATCTGCAATGCATCCTTGCTTAATGCTCTGTCATACTATAGCTCCTCCATTCAGAGTGAACACTAATCCTTATGTGAATTTCCTAGAATCCTTATCAGTCTGAAAATCAGAGTTAGTGTATCTTGTAAGAATCAAATCCTTAGCATCATACACAAGCATGTAGTATCCCGTTCTCCTAAGATACTTGAGAATGGCTTTGACTGCTGTCTAGTGATCAAATCCTAGATTGGATTGATATCAACTGACCACTCCCACTGCATGATAGATATTAGGCCTAGTACACAGCATGACATAGATAAGTCTACCTACCGTAGATGCAAAAAGAATCCATCTCATCTTGTCAAGCTCTTGAGGTGTCTTAAGACATTGTTCCTTAGAAAGAACAATTCCATGCCTAAATGGTAGTAAACCTTTCTTGGAATTCTACATTGAATACTTAACACTAATTTTTATTAATATACGATGCCTAAGATAAGGCTAGAGTCTTGTTCTTACAATCCCCTGTAATTTAGATCTCTAGAACATATTGAGTTTCACCCAAATATTTCATTTGAAATTGAACAGCTAACCATTCCTTAATTTTGGTAAAAAAAAAACCTACATCATTCCTAATAAGTAGGATATCATCCACATATAACACCAAGAAAGCTACTGAACCGTTAATGATCTTCTTATAAACACAAGGTTTATCAACATTTTGATTAAAGCCATAGGTATTTACTGCAGCATCAAATCTCACGTTCCAAGATCTAGATGCCTGTTTCAATCCATAGATGGACCGATTGAGCTTGTAAACTTTTTGGTCTTGACCTTGTACTATGAATCCTTTTGGTTGAGTCATGTAGATTATCTCTTCAAGATTACCATTCAAAAAGGCAATATTTACGCCAATTTGTCATATCTCATAATCATACTATGTGTCAATAGAAAAGAGAATCTAGATAGATTTTATCATAGCAATAGGAGAGAAGGTTTCTTCATAGTTCACCCCCTCAACCTGGGTATAACCCTTTGCTAATAATCTAGCCTTGAAGGTATGCACGTTTCCATCTACACCTCTTTTCCTCTTGTAGATCCACTTGCAACCTATAAGTTTTACCCTATCAGGTTGGTCTACAAGTTTCCAGACAAAATTGGAGTACATAGACTCCATTTCTAGATTCATGGCCTTAATCCATTCATCTTTGTCAACATCTTCCGTTGCCTTCTTGTAAGACAATGGATCATCAACATCATCATTAATGATGTTCTGGGCTTCTGTTAAACCCACGTATCAAACAGGTGGGTTCACAACCCTTCACTATGGCGAAGTAATCTCAACTCTTAAGATGGATTAGTTTGACTAAACGAACCAACATCAACAACTCTTGTTGATGTACTAGCCTCTTCAAAAACTTTTGTTGAAGTTTCAGTAGTATTTTCAGAAATTTTTCTTAAAACTATTTTGCTTCATGGTTTCTAATCCCTTATGTAGTCTTCCTTCAAGAATACAGCGTTTGTCGATAAAAACACTTTAATTTCATTAGGATCAAAGAAGTACCCACCTCTCGTTTCCTTGGGGTAGCCTACAAATAGGCATACTTTGGAACGAGATTCCAACTTTTTAAGATTTGTTATAAGCATATGGGCTGGACATCCCCAAATTCTGAACTGGCGTAAACTACGTTTACGGCCTCTCCACGACTCAAAAGGTGTTTCAAAAAAATTCTTTGATGGAACGTTGTTCAAAATGTAAACAACAATCTCTACTGCAAATTCCCAGAGCAAGTTAGAAAGTTAAGTATAACTCATCATAAACCGAATCATGTTCAATAGGATTCTATTTCTTCTTTTTAATACACCATTCTACTGAGGTGTATCAGAGGCTGAGAGTTAAGACGTTAATCCATGTTCGATAGTTCTTAAATCTTAAGTCCATATACTCTCCATCACGATCAAATTATAGTTTTTTTATCTTTTTACCTAACAATTTTTCAACCTCAGTCTTATATTCCTTGAACTTTTCAAGTACTTCAGACTTGTGTAATATTAGGTCTAGATACCCGTATCTTGAATAATCATCTATAAAAGAGATGAAATATTCATACCCTCCTCTTGCTTTTATATTCATCAGACCACAAAGGTATGAATATATAAATTCCAAGGCTTCTTTGGCTCTATAACCTTTTCCAGTAAAAGGATGTTTTGTCATCTTGCCTTCAAGACACGACTCACATACATGTAAAGAATTTTCTTCTAACCTATTTAGAAGTCCATTTTTCACCAATCTCTCAATCCTATTGAGATTAATGTGACCTAACTGTAGATGCCAAAGGTGGGCATTTTCTTTAGAAGAAATCATTGGTCTCTTTGCAATTGTTTTCATTCTGAACATTTTAGTATTTATGATAGCCTTTGTAACTAACGGCCTTAGTACATATAAATTCCTTTCTTTTGAAGCAAATCCTTTCTCCATTTCATTTTTAAAATAAACACTTTACTTCTAGAGAAGGAAAGAGATAATTTTGCTCAACCAAACAAGATACAAAGATTAAATTCCTTTTCATATTAGGAACTACATATACGTCATCTAATAACATATATCATTTCTTGTCCAAAAGTAACTTCAGCTTGCCTATAGCAATAGCTAAAATGACCTCACTAGTACCAATTCGAAGATTCATCTCCCCAACTTCTAATTCTCTCTAGGAATTAAATCCCTTATAGGAAGGACATACATGATTAGTAGCCCCCTGAATCAAATATCCAGTTAGAATCATTATTCTCTACTAAGCACGACTCGAGGACAAGGTCGTGCAAGAAGTTCTCACGATGCAAACCAATGAAGGAGACTGTAGGACATGTTTACATATATCCTTCTCCCAAATACTATAAATACTTGCTCCATTAACCTTAATATTGACCCATGCAAACACCATCTAAAAGGGAATGCTCCTAGGGCGCCTCAAGGCCAAGCATGAGTTTCACGATATGAACTTTAGGGAGAACGTGAGTGAAAAAATTGATATATCATATATATCTTTTTCCTCCCACCGAGTATTTTACAAAAATGAGTTAATAAACTCAGTAAAAACCAACTAATTAATTTTAACTAAGTCTTTATTAATTTGCTCAACATAACGCTTATATTGAATATTTCAACAATATGTTGTTACTGGGGTATAGTGTATGCCCTAGTTTATTGTATTTTTTTTCTTTATTGCATTGTACATTAGTCTCCCTAAGCATTAAGACAAGTGGGAGATTGTTGGGAATGGTGTCCTAAATCTCCTTGTAATCTTATAGTTTGTAAACTTTGTATAAACTGAAAGAAATCAACATGAGGTTTTCATGAGCAGCGGAAAGATCATTCTAAATTACAATCATGTATGAACATTATAAATTACAGCCATCAAACCAGAAACATATGGTTATGCATTCATTACATAAATTACATCATGAAAATACAAAAACCAAGGAGAAATCTACACATGTTTTGTAGACTCGTCTCCATGCCCCTTGCTCACGATCACTCCAACATAGAAACCTCGAACACTCGTCCAACACGACCAGTATACAACACGAACACTGCGCACTCAAACTCAGCGATCGCCTCGATCACGAACACCCCAACAGCACGAACGACCTCCATAGAACCGTGATGGTGTCGACTTAAGTATGACACCACCAAGAAGGCTACCTTGGTATTCTCGGTGTGAGAATCCAGAGGGTGGGCTCTATGTTGACTTGGTTTGAGGCAGAAGATGAAGGATTCAAAAATCATGTAAACGATTGAGCAAGTGGGAGAAGACAGAACCTATCGTATAGGTCAATGCCTAATCGTTTAGCAAAGTTAAGCAATTATCTAGTAAAAGCTAAGCGATCGTTTAGCTCATCGCTTAGCTGCGTGTCTGTCGCCTACAAACACTACATGATCGTTGACCTTAGTCAAGCTATCATTTAGTAAATCTTATTTACTTGACAACTTCCGTGAGATTCTTTTTTCGAGAGAAAATCTCAAAATCAATTTTTTCAACATTACTAAAATTAGGAAAATAATTTTCCTTTTATCTTACAGTTACCATGAAACCACCAATAACCTCCCACTCAATTGGTCATTAGAGAAAAAGATTTAATGATCCAATAATTAATATTATTATAAATATAAATGATAACCAACTTATCATACTATATTTATAACTTATAGTTTTAATATTTCATCTCATGAAACATATAAACCATAGTTCTTTTTCTATTCCATGGCACTTAATGTAAATCTCATTACATTAATCCTCCACTAGATGTATCTCATACATCATACCAATCATATCATATATAATCGAATTACCTCTTGTCAATTTGAACATTTTAAATCAACACCAAGAACTGATCCTCAATTGAATCCATTTAACTACCAAGGGAACCTTATGGACCTGTAGCTCGAAGCTCCAACGGTACGTAAAGAACTGACTAAACTCTTTAATCACGGGATCCATCATCCGTTAACTAACAAGCACTTCACTAAAGATTGACAGCTGAACTCTTCTTACCACAGATATATTATGTGTCCATCTTAACCAATCAGTAGGATTGAGGTCGTGTCACCTATGGTCGTTTAGGTGAAATGTAAGTCTCTAGTATCAACGGCGTTATATACAGAGTCTAGTCATCTCGTGGTCCGATCTTATACAAACTCTATGTATAGAACACCCCCGCTCGTACGTCTCCACATGAATGGGCAGGATTTACTATCTGTAATAGTTTACAACACTTGCAAACCTCTACAAAGCAGGCAGTATCCGTAGTGTCACCAGGATCAGGTATCCCACCTTAATCCTGATACTACAGAACTATTTAGGTTATCAAATAAGGCATGATTCACTTGTATATCACATATACATGCTTAAGTTCACATAAGATAACCAAGAAGCTTTATTTATTGGATATGAGTAAATGCCAGAAAGAAATAACAATTATTTTATTCACTAAACAATGTGTATCATTACAAACAACGAGACTCCGGGAGAATTAGGACACCAATCCCAACAATCTTCCATTTGTCCTAATGACTCGGGAGACTAATGTACAATACAATAAAAACATGTACAATATACAATAAACTAGGGCATACCCCATTATCATCTCCCACTTTCCCTAGACAAGATGACGTATGTCCCGCAGACCCAGACTCTCCAGGTGACCCTCGAACACTTTAGCCGTGAGGGCCTTTGTAAAGAGATCAACAACATTGTGCTCCGATGCAATTTTCGTAACTATCACATCGCCGTGATGCACAATCTCCCTAATCAGGTGATATTTTCGTTCGATGTGCTTACCCCGACGATGACTCCGAGGCTTCTTCGAATTTGCCACAGCCCCGCTGTTATCACAATAAAGAGTGATAGGCAAATCCATATTTGGAACAACTTCCAAATCTGAAAGGAATTTCCTCAGCCAAACAGCCTCCTTAACTGCTTCACAAGCGGCTATGTAATCGGCTTCCACCTGTCTCTTATACACATCTAGATGTGTATAAGAGACAGTCTTTAGCTGCTGCACAAGCGGCTACGTATTCGGCTTCCATAATGGAGTCCTCGATGCATCCTTGCTTGATGTTTCACCACACTACAGCCCCTCCATTCAGAGTGAATACTGACCCCGATGTCGATTTTCGAGAATCTTTATCAGTCTGAAAGTTAGAATCCGTGTATCCTATAAGGATCAGATTCTTATCTCCATATACGAGCATGTAGTCCCTCGTTCTCCAAAGATACTTGAGAATCGTCTTGATCGCTATCCAGTGATCAAAATCCTGGATTGGATTGATACCGACTGACAATCTCTACTGCATAGCAAATGTCGGGTCTCGTACACAACATTGCATACATTAAGCTTCCTACAGCTGAAGCAAAGGAATCCGTCTTATTTCTTCAACCTCTTGGGTGTCTTAGGACTTTGATCCTTAGACAAAACGATTCCATATCTGAAGGATAACAAACCCCTCTTGGAATCTTGCATCCTGTACCTGATCAACATTTGATCAATGTATGATGCCTAAGACAAGGCTAACCGTTTGTTCTTACGATCCCGAATGATCTGGATCCCTAGAACATACTGTGCCTCACCCAAATCTTTCATTTGGAACTGAGCAGCTAGCCATTTCTTATTGAGCAAGATATCATCCACATACAGTACTAGGAAAGCTGTTAAGCAGTTGATAATCTTTTTGTATACACAAGGCTCATCAACGTTTTGATAAAAGCCAAACGACTTGACTGCAGTGTTAAATCTGATGTTCTAAGTTCTAGATGCTTGTTTCAGCCCATAAACGGACCTATTAAGCTTTCAAACTCTTTGCTCTTGATCTAGAACTATGAACCCCTCTGGTTGAGTCATATAGATGGTCTCCACAAGATTACCATTAAGAAAAGCAGTCTTGACGTCCATTTGTCATATTTCATAATCATAGAATGTGGCTATGGACAGGAGAATCCTGATAGACTTGAGCATGACAACAAGTGAGAAAGTTTCCTCATAATTAACTCCCTCAACCTGGGTATAACCCTTTGCCATAAGTCTAGCCTTAAAGGTTTGTACCTTTTCATCTACACCTCTCTTTCACTTATAGATCTACTTACACCCAATAAATCTTACCCTATCAGGTGGATCAACAAGCTCCCAGACGTTATTGAAGTAAATAAACTCCATTTCCTGGTTCATGACTTTAACCCATTCATCTTTGTCAATATCCTCCATTGCTTTTTTAAAAGACAACGGATCCTCGACCCATCATTCGTAATGACGTTTTGGGCTTCAGTCAAACCCATGTAGCGATCCGATGGGTTCATAACCCTCTCACTACGTCGAGGCAATCTCAACTCTTGAGCTAGTTGACTAGACGTTTCGACCTCAACAACTCTTGTTGATCTGTCGACCTGTTCAACAACTCTTGTTGAACCCTCAGCAGCTTCAGTCTCACTAGAGATCTCACGCAAAACGAGCTTACTTCGTGGCTTATGATCCATTATGTGGTCTTCTTCCAAGAAGATAGCATTTGTAGAAACAAACACTTTGTTCTCACTTGGATCATAGAAGTATCCACCTCTCATTTCCTTGAGGTAGCCTACAAAGAGGAAAACCATTGAATGCGGTTCCAATTTCTTTGGGTTAGTCACTAGCACATGTGTTGAACAGCCCCAAATCCTGAAGGGGCATAAACTACTTTTGCGGCCTTTCCATAACTTAAAAGGTGTTTTAGAAACACTTTTCGAGGGAATGTTACTCAGGATATAACATGCAGTCTCCACTGTAAAACCCCAAAACGAGTCTGAAAGATGAGCAAAACTCATCATAGACTAAATCATGTTCAACAAGGTTCTGTTTCTCCTTTCAGGTACACCATTTTTTTATGTGTACAAGGGCCGAGAGTTGGAATGCAATCCCATCTTCTATCATATAGTTCTAGAATTGGAGGTCCATATACTCTCCACCACCATCAGATCATAGTGTTTTTATCTTCTTACCTAACAAGTTTTCAACTTCAGCATTATACTCCTTGAACTTGTCAAGGGCTTCAGACTTACGTTGCATTAGGTAGAGATACCCGAATCTTGAATAATCATCTATGAAAAATATGAAATATTCATACCCACCCCGAGCTCTAACATTCATCGAACCACAGAGGTCTGAATGTACAAGCTCCAAGGCTTCCTTGGCTTTGTAACCTTTTCCAGTAAAAGATTGTTTGTTCATCTTGCTGATAACTGGTAGAAATACAAGTGGATCTTGTTTAAATAATAACCTAAACGGTTTGTAGTAGATGGATAAGGCTGGGTACCTTATCCTGGTGACACTATGAATACGGCCCACTTTGTAGGTGTTACAAGTGTTGTAAAGTGCTACAAATGATCTGATCCTGATCATTCATGTGGAGACATGTGATGAAGTATCCTATACAAAGAGTTTGTATAAGACCAGACCATGAAATGATTAGTCTCTTTATATAACTTCATTAATAATAGAGACTTACATTTCACTAAGATGACCATAGGTGGCATGACCTGAATCTTGAGTGAGTTGTGAACTTGATAACTTGTAGAAATACAAGTTATTGTCTCTCAAAAGTTGGAACAATTAGGATTTGTAATGATAAAATCTCATCATTCTTGTAGAAAACGCATGGAATTACTCAAACACTACTAAATTTTTACAAAATAATGTTTATTGCTAAAAGCTGCATCACTAATGCATATTATCGCAGGATTTCAACGAAGATTCTAAGTGTCGCAGGCGAGGCTAATGCATGGACATGTGTCAGGGGGGATTTCAACACAACAAAGGTTCATTGACTTAAGCTGTTTTTTGTCAAATCACCATTTGCAAGCATGGACAACTGACTGGTGGCGTATAAAAAGTGTCTGAGTGTCAGACAGCTGACCGGGGTATGGAATTTAATGTTGCCTCATCATTAAGCTGGTGAAGAATAATGCCTATACATAGATGAAATCCAACCAGAAGAAGAGTAATCAGCTCATTATGTATAATTCCAAAACCAGAAAGACTTAGAGCTTTGTTGCTGTTGCAAGAAGAACACAAAAGGAAAAGATTCATCTCCACCATTGATCAAGGTTGAAAGAGACCTAGCTCAAGAGAGAACTTTTCTCCATTTCTTCCATAAGTTGGTTGTACACAAAGAAGAACTGAGAAGTGTTGAATAAAAGCTAAGCAGAAACCCAACGCATCTATACATACTTGGATTATAAGCAAGCAAGGTTCATTTCCATCCACATCACATTCTCGCACATGTACATCTCACTTAGATCAACGCATATCGCTTTCACTGAACACCACTTTTACATGAACCCCTTTCTTCCACTTGACCTTTTGCATCTTCTTGTATGCATGCAGTAAACTTAGTGCAAATAAAACTCATCCAGCACTTACTTAGGATCCTTCTACATTAGCTACATCACTAACCCTGCATTAGTTCTGATCTAAATCCCTGAGTTCGACCCTGGACTTACCAGAAACCTGAATTAGATTTATACTTGGATCCGATTCAGGAAAACTTGAACACATTAGGAGAAGTGTAACACATCTCCGCACGCATCATCCAAAATTGTTACTTAGAAAGATAACGCATCATTCATACTCTCACTTGCACCCTATTTTCCACTTCCTCACACAATACACTCCTAGTTCCATCACCAGGAACATGAACAGAAAACCTGCTCATGAAGGTGATCCTTTAATTTGTATGGGTGAGAGTGGCTAGATTACCAACTCAACAAGCCTACCATTTTGGGGATTCGTCTGTCTGGGAAGCTGGGAACACAGCTACATAAGATGGAATTCACTTCTTCCTTGATGTAGGGGCAAGTAGATAAATTGCTCCCTTAAGGGCTGATTTCGGGTCTTGAACATAGTGGTCACACCCTCTTCTAGCCCGAGAGGGACTTAGTCATAGTTGGACTATAACTTATTGTTCATTAGAGGAATCAGTGGTACTTAAAGAGTTAGATGTACTTACAGGGGAAAAACGGTATTTTGACCCAACTATACTTACAAACAATTTGTGAAGGGTCATCGCACTATTGATTGGTTATATCCAATGGATATATAAATTTATCTGTAGTGCAAAAAGTGCAGCTATCGATTTTAGTGGATTGATCGGCAGTTAACGGATGTTAGGTAATTTAATATCTAAAATGGTTATTTATTCCATGTCTATTTAATGTACGCTTTGCAATCTTAATTTATTAATTAAAAATCACACGAGTAATTATTACTATATCATAATGCGAATTCACATTCTCCTTGCAAGTCTTCACACTATGTATGATGAAGCTAAAAGCACTTGGAATTAATTTGAAGTGCTCAAATTAATTGAGAAAATTAATTGTATATGATATAGTTAATTATAATGTATTTAATATATTATAAATGAGAGGAATTTAAATATAATTCAAATACTAATTATATGAATGAGATTCATGTAATGAAATTAAATATAAATATGATTTATATTGAGAGGAACTAAATATTGGGATATGATCCAAATATCAATTATATGGATGAGATTCATATAAGTGAATTTAATATCAATGTGATTTATATTAAATGTCATATATTGTTGAGAGAAAATAAAATCTATAGTTTCTGTTGTATTTGACGCAATATAAAACTATGGGCTATATGTTAATATTGATATAACATAAAGTGTATTATATATATAATAAAATAGTTATTACATTATATATATTTTTTTATTTTATTAATTTAATTGAAATTAATTAAAGAGAATGAGCTACAACTTCCTCCCTCCATTCTCTCAATTATTATACGTGGATTCAAGTTGTTGTAGATGATAATACTTCCTAATTGGCTCTGGAGAAGATTTCTCTCCAAGAGAAAAAGTTCTATGTAGAAACTTCTCTCTCCTTCTCTCCATCTCATTTCCTCTTCCAAGGATTCAAGCAAAGCCCACAACTCTTGCTTGAATCCTTTATCCCAAGAGAATACAGAGGGTTCTCGAGTGGTGGTGTCCATTCTTGAGAAAGGAGATCCGCATGGAGAAGGAGTTCTGTTCGTGGCTTGAACAAGGGAGATCTTGAAGAAAAGTTCTTCAAAGGTAAGGGTTTCTGAAACCCTATGTAATTGTTTTAAAGCATGTTGTAATTTTTAGCAAATACATATCTTGTTGTTGTTTTACTGTAAAACTTTATGTTCAATAAAAATGGAATTTGGGACGATCTTTCCTTCCGCTCAAAGGATATTTTCTAAAAATTTCCTTCATATGTGACTTCATTTGTTAAACTTTTTAATGAAGTCAATCACTTATTGCATGCTTATAAAATATTTTCCCAATTCACTTTCCAACACGGTTTCCAGGTAGAGGTGTTTCATTTCTATTAGCTTAAATACCACATCCTAGATAGAACTTTCTTTAGCCTAAGGTCCCTTATGGGCAATTATTTTATAAATTTAATCTCTTATTGAAATTCATTTTAATCCTATTAAAATGAATTGAAAGATTAACCTAGATGAATTAATTTTAAACCATTTAAAATTAAATTGGGCCTATGTTTGCATGCAACTCTATATTATAAATTTTAATTATAATTTCATTATACTTATAACAATTATAAAATAATGAAAAAAAAATATATAATTGCATTCAAAGACATTGATTAAATATAACATTTATATTTATTTAAGTAATGTCATGCTCAATGAAAAATTTATTTTAATTGAAAAATATAATACTTATATCTAACAATTATTAAGCACACATCCATCATATCATCATATATTATAACAATTATAACTTAGTATGATGTATGGACATGCTTAATGTACCATACATCTAAAATAATATAACACTTATATTAAGATGCATGAGCATGCTAATTTAATCATGCATCCTAAAAATATAACACTTACATTTTGACATGATGCATGCACATGTTTATCCTAAGGTGAGATTTTGAATCCCCAAAATGGTAGGCTTGTTGAGTCGGCAATCTGACCACTCTAACTCATACAAATCAACGGACCGTCCTCATAGGCAGGAGTTCACAACTCACTCAGGATTAAGGTCATGTTACTTATGGTCATCCTAGTGAAATGAAAGTCTCTATTATGAACGGTGTTATATAATGAGATTAAACATTTCATGGTCTGGTCTTATACAAACTTCTTTATATAGAATATCCCTACTCGCATGTCTAATACACGAATGATCTGGATCCGATCATTTGTGGCAGTTTACAACATTTATAACATCTACAAAGCGGCCCATACTCGTAGTGTTACCAGGATAAGGTACCCAGCCTTATCCATATACTACATACTATTTAGGTTATCATTTAACCATGATCCACTTGTATGTCTCCACATACATGTTTAAGTTACAACGATAACCTTGAATGTTGGTTTATTGGTTTGTGGTTAATGCAACTAAAATATCACATATTTCATAGACAAAGTAAATAAAAAATCATATATTATGAATCACTTACAAGTTTGTTCATCATCTCCAACATCAGTATCTTCTGACTCTCTTCTCCCATTAAATGCTTATGTGCCTAAAGCACCTTTTCCTTCCAGGCTTGCAAGGCCAAAGAAGCTCGCAGGAGACAAGGATAAGGAGATGTTGGAGATGTTTAGAAGGGTGGAAATCAACATCCCTCTCCTTAATGCCATTAAGCAAATCCCGAAATATACCAAGTTCTTTAAGGAACTATGCACGAGGGAAGAGGAAAATGAAAGAAAAATAGAGGATGTTGTTAAGTCATTTTGTGTGCAATCCTTCAAAGAATTTTCCTTAAAAACAAAAAGGATCCAAGTATTTTATCTCCCTTGTGTGATTGGTAAAAAGAAAATTGGGAGAGCTATGTTAGATCTTGGTGCATCCATAAATGTTATGTCATAATCAACCAAGAACTAAAATTGAAATACCTAACTGAGATGGGTGTTGTAATTAAATTAGTTGATAGGTCTTTTATTCACCCATTAGGAATCATAGAGAATGTCCTTGTTCAGGTTAATGATCTTCTTTTCCTTGCTGATTTTTATATTCTTAAGATAAAATAACCTACGTCTATTTCATCTGCATCGATCTTGCTTGGTCGGCCTTTCATGAAAACAGCCAAGACCAAGATTTATGTGGATAAAGGTACTTTGTCTGTTGAGTTTGACGGTGAAGTAGTTAAATTTAATATTTTTTATGCTATGAGATCTCCCACCATTGGACATGTGCAATCTTTGTGCTAGATTGACGTGTTTGATTGTCTTGAACAGGAGGAAATTTAGGCCATCTATGATGATGACGAGGATGATTTAGGCGATTTGATCTCACTTGAGGAGCTTTTCACTTTATACATGACAGATCCGGTAAGTATGCCTTTTTGTTCTGATAATGATTCATCTAAAGAGGTGCTTCCTTCTATTGCAAACGCACCTAAAGTGGAGCTGAAGAAGCTTCCTGATCATCTGAAGTATGCCTATTTGGGAGAAGTCGAAACACTACTCGTGATTATTTCTAAGAACTTAACTGCTGAGCAAAAGGAACAACTAGTATAAGTCTTGCAAAAATACAAGCTGGCCATTGGGTGGATGTTGGCCGACATTAAAGGTATTAGCCTTACTGTCGTAGTGGGACTATGACTTATTGTTCATTAGAGAAATCAATGGTACTTAAGAAGTTAGATGTAGCTACAAAGGAAAACGGTAATTGGCCCAGCTGTACTTACAAGCGACTTTTGAAGGGTCATCGCATTGTTGATTGGTTATATGGACGCAAAAATATATTCGTAGTGCGAATAGTGCAACTATCGGTGTTTAGTGGAGTGCTTGACAGTTAACGGATGGTAGATATCGTGATTGAGTTTAGTCGGTCATTCACGTACTGTTGGAGCTTCAACCTACTGGTATATAAGGTCCCCTTGGTAAAGTTCAATGGGTTCAAGTTGAGAATTAGATTTTGGGTTAGTTTGAAGTGTTCAAATTAACAAGAGAAAATTTGATTATATATGATATAATTCAATTATATGTGATATAATTGATAGGGTGTATTTGATACATTATTTGATTGGAGGAATTAATATAAATATGATTTATATTAAATGCCATAAAATAGAAAACTAACTATAGTTTATATGTTGCATGTCATGTAATATTAAAACTATAGGTTATAAATATAATATGATAAGTTAGTTATTATCTTTATTTATAATATATTCTTTATGTGATAATTAATTATTCTTTTTCTTAATAGCTGACTTGAATGGGAGGTTATTTGCGATTTATGATAACTGTGAGATAAAAGGAAAATAGTTTTCCAAATCATGAGATGATTCATTCGTATCGTCTTACATAAGAAAAACTATCGAGTAAAAGAGTTTTATTAAGCGATAGAATTACAGCCTAAACGATCAAGTATAGAATTACAGCCTAAACGATCAAGTATCGAGTTTACTATACGATAGTTACTCATTGCTACACGATCGGTAGCAAGTATATACAATAGGCTTCTTCTTACTACACGATTGAGTATCAAGTCTATACGATAGACTTCCTTCTTCTATCGCATACTCAATCCTCTACTCGATCGTTCACTTCCTCCATTCCTCTATCCAAAGTCATACAGAGCTCACAACTCCTGCATTCTCACACCGAGAATACCAAGGTAGACTTTGTGGTGGTGTTTAGTTCCATTCGATGGTCGAGGATCGAGTTGTACTCGATTGTGATCGAGGATTCTACGGTCCATGCTATTTACTGTGTTGATCGTTGTGTTCGAGTACCTGTTTGGACATGTTGAAGTTTTTTCAAGGGAAATACGTAAAAAAAGAGTTCTTCAAAGGTATTATACTCGATCCCTTGTATTTCATTAAGAAGCATGCTGTAATTTACTCGTTATGCATAATCTGTTCTTCTCGATTGTAAATGTTTGTATTCTTTCTCAATGTACTTTGGAACGATCTATTTCCGCTCACTGGTTCTCTATTTAGAGTTCCTTCACTAACCTCGTTAATTATTTGACCACTGGTGAGTTACCTTAAGGAATTAACAAGCATAGATGAGATAAAATAAAAAGTGAGTCAAAATATTGTGTCTGGAAGGAGCCTTACTTATGGAAGTTATGTTCTAATTAGGTTGTTAGGAGGTGTGTCCCTAATGACGAGTTCTTTTCTGTTTTAGAATTTTGTCATAAGCATGCATGTGGTGAACACTTTGGTCCCAAAATAACCACTAAAAAAGTCTTAGATTCTGGTTTATATTGGGACACTTTGTTTAGGGATGCAGTTCTTTGTAAGACTTGTGAACGTTGTCAAAAGTCAAGAGGTTTGTCGCCACAAGTCCCTATTCTTTTCCGTGAGATATATAATGTATGAGGGATAGATTTTATGGGACCGTTTCCTTCATCTTGTGGGTTTAAGTATATTCTTTTGGTAGGGGACTATGTTTCCAAATGGGTAGAAGCAAAGGCCACTATTACTGATGATGCTAAAGTGGTTGCAGGGTTTTTGAAGTCTAACATTTTATGCAGATTTGGCTTCCCTAAGGTAATCATCAGGGACCAAGGATCACATTTCTGCAATCGAGTCATTGCTTCCTTATTGAAAAAGTATGGTGTACAACATCGTATTGCCATCCCATACCACCCTCAGACGAATGGGCAAGCGGAGGTGTCCAATAGGGAGGTGAAGGCTATTTTGGAGAAAGTGGTCAACCTATGAAAGAAAGATTGGAGCCTTCAACTTGACGGTGTTTTGTGGGCTTACAGAACGGCCTTCAAGACCCTTATTGGGATGTCTCCCTATAGGATGGTCTATGGAAAAGCTTGCCATTTTCTAGTTGAGATTCAGCGTAAGACATATTGAGCAATAAAGAAGTGCAATTGGGATTTTGAGGCAGCTGGGGAGGCCAGACTTCTACGGCTTTAGGAATTGAAAGAGCTCAGGTTAGAATCATTTGAAAATTCTCTTATCTACAAAAAAAAAGCAAAAGAATTACATGACTAGATGATCGCACTAAGGAGTTTTAGGTAGGGCAAAAAGTTATTTTATATAACTCCCGTTTGAAATTTATGCCTGGAAAACTCCGATCTAAGTTGTTTGGGCCATTTGGCGTTTTTCACATTTACTCTTATGGTGTAGTAGATATTATTAATCTTGAGACAGGAAAAATTTTGAAAGTGAACAGGCACAAGTTGAAGGTCTTCCATGATGGCGAGTCTTTAGATTACTTTGACATCTCCTATTGTTGGACTCACCAGTTTACATTTGATAATGAGTCGCCACGCTCAAGCAACCAACCCTAAAAATTTTATCTTCTTGGAGGTAGCCACGCTTTAAATTTACTTGCTTTCATAGATTAGATTTTAATTTTGTAATTTTTCTTTTATCATTGAGCCTAATTCTTTCTATCCTTCTTAAATTGATTGCTAGAATTGCTGGTGAAGAAGAGTTAATTCGAGTCTCCTAAATCCTTCCTTCACTCTGTTGTTCAGGAAAGTTTCCTGATCCCTTGTGCTTTATTTTTAATCACATTGGGGACAATGTGGGCTTTAAAAGTTAGGGGTGGGTGTTTGAACTTGTTTGGACTATGCTTACTTGATTGTGGTTTGTCTTGTTGTTTTGTTCTTTGTTATGACTAGTCTATGATGCACTCGTATGTATTGTTCTTGCATGAGAATAGGTTAGATGAAAGGATTCATGATTTTTATGGCATTTTTTAAAATTTTGCTTAATTTTTTTTTCATACATCTACAAGCCCTTTACATATCTATTTTAACCTTGTTTGCTTGTTTAGAATTGAATTATGGGACCATAAGTTTGTTGTCACTCTGAAAGGATTTGGTGATAGATATTAGTCCTTCCACGGTTCAATTTAGTAATGCATGCTTTGAGAGGTAGTTAATTGATATCACAATTCGCACTATAAAAAAAGAAAAAGAAAAAGAAAAAGATAGGGCTTTACTCCTCTTCTTCAAGTGTATGATTAACCTGGGGCAGCCATGACACCATTAGTTTCCTTCTGAGCTAAAGTACCCTAAAGGAATGAGTAAGCTTAGGCACTTTTGAAGGGAAATCGGGCCATAGTTTGATGGCTTCCACGTAACCCGTGGGCAAGCCAAAACGAAAATCACCTTCCTAGATTAAGTTTCCCCTTCATTTNTTAGGCACTTTTAAACGAAAATCGACCCATAGTTGGATATCTTGTATGACACTCATGTGAGTAAGCCAAAACGAAAATCACCTTCCTAGATTAAGTTTCCCCTTCATTTGGAAAAAAAAAAAAGAGCGAGAAAGAGAGAAAAGAAAAGCACATAATAAAAGGCGATGAATGAATAAATTTTGATCACTTAATGTCATTACCGCTTTTAACTTAGGAAACTTAATTTCAGATTCTTCGAGCTAGTGTAAGGGAAAACAAACTGAGGATTCATAAGGCCATTCCGGGCTTGCTCTTGCTCAAAATAAATAACTTTGTGCTTGTATATGCATGACAAAGCTTTTAACGAGTTTTCAAACTTGCCTTGAAATGATGGAATGCTTTTCGAATGTCTAATTGATTGTGTGTATGATTCTAGTTGACTATTGAGGCTTGAGAAGGGAACATTATGGTTTGACAAACTGAGAATTTATGTGTGATTGCTTCTTCTACCTTGCTCGAGGACGATCAAGAGCTATATTGTGGGTGTTTAATAGCACTGAAAATGTGTTAACTTTCTCTACTTAATTCGGAATTGTTAAGCTATTTAATGTGTTTAAATTGATGATTTTCTAGGACTCGAGTGTAAAATAGGTTGAATGAAGCGTTCGAGATGAAAAGACGTTAAAATAGCCAAGATAGGAACTAAATTGCACAAATGGAGAAAAATGGCCAAGAAAATAGAAGATTCTACCCAGCCAGAGCGTTGCGCAATGCTACAAGGCAGTGGCTACCCATTTTGTGAAGAACAGGCCAACATTGCAACCCTATATGTAGTGTTGCAATGTTACGAACTTGAGGCGAAAGCACTGGAGACGGGGCAGCATTACGACGATGTACACGACATTGCAACGCTGCGGTGACTGCTTTCAATAACTTGTCAGTCCGAGGGTTAAAAAGGAGACGACCACCATTCTAACTTGACTAGATTTTTCTCTCTCCTCTGAGCAAAATATTGAATATTCCTGCCCTTTGAACACCATAAAACTTGAGAATTCAATTTAGAAGATGATTTATGGCTAAAGGTTAAGTTCTTAGTTTGGGTTTCATAGTTTATTTCCATTCCATTTCGTTCATGAGACTTTGGCCTGTAACTCTGTTAAAACTTTTCTAATTTATATGAAATTTATATTGAGTTTATTATTCAATTGTCTTGCATGGGATAATCTGACAAATTGGCTATGCTTGTACGATTGATTGCTTTGATTGGCCCTAATTTGTAATCGTTAGGTAGTTGAGGATTCTCACTTTTTTTCGAATTAACTTGATTTTACAGACTATCAGTTAGGATTCTAAATGAGTAGGCTAAGTTTTAATTGGAATTTCTCGCATGTTCTTTTGAATAAGTTTATGATAGAATTGAAAAAGGAATGGAATAAACTAGAATGATCCAAGCTAAGTGTTTTGATGATTGATAATTTTTACTCATTTAATCTCACTCCGTGTGTTTCAATTTTCATGCAATTTGTGTTTACAATTTTGCAACCCCCCCTGGTTACATCCTATAAGCTTCAAACTTGAGAAATCTAAATCGGCTCTCTGTAGGATCGACTCCGTACTTCCCTTGCTATATTTAGTGAGTAAGTCACAAAATTTAATTTGGGTGCGATACGACTTAGCGCACGGTTCAAACCATAACCACTATGGGGCTGGTCCCTAAAGGTTTGAGTGAATATAGACAAGGATGACTTTGGTTGAATGTTGTGCCTTAGTAAAGTTGTGTCTAATAGTTTTTCCCAATACACAATGTTCACGAAAAGTGAGCTGGTCTGAAATTCCCTTAGGTAAAATACCCTATTTAGATAGAACTTCCAACCCTTTAGCACTAATACGAGACAACCTCTTATGCCATATGTCAGCTTCTTTCAGTTCATTAGGAGGAACAACATATGCCCATGTCATCATCACAACTCCTCTGACCACAAATAAGTCATTAATCTTCTCCCCAACAAGGACCACATTGGAATCTTATAGAACCTCAAGAGTTCCACCCTTTCATCTGTATTCACACCAAACTGCATCTAGCATTTCCAAGGAGATTAGATTTCACTTAAGAAATGGTACATATCGAACATTTCTAAAGAGTTTCACGGTCTCATCTTTGAGTTTTAGTGACATTGAACCAATCCTCAATTTTAAAATCTTGGTTGTTGCCCACGTAGACTATTTCTCTATCAATTTCCTTGTAGGTGTTGAACCAAGGCCTCATAGGGGTCATGTGGTAGGTGCATCTGGAGTCCAAGACCCAATCATGTTTCCCAAAGGGGTTTATATGATTGGTCTTGTCTTGTGTTGAGATTAGTTCATCAGAGTAAATAAAGGAGCTTTCTACAACAGAGGCTTCAGGCTGTTTGTCTTTGGCCTCTTTCTCTTTTTCCTGATTTTTCCTCTTAAAGATGAAACAATCCTTGAGTAGATGGCCTTTCTTTTTGCAATATTTGCACTTGATTTTCTTTTTAGGCTAATCTCATTTGTGAGTTGCTATTTTCCTCCTTTTGAGTGATTAGGTTTGAAATTTTCCTTTACAAACAGCCCTTCACCACTAGATTGTTCCTTCTTTACATATTGTAATTCCAGTTTTCTTGTTCACAAGGATGTGATAATTGCATCAGTGGATATAGAATCCTTTCCATACTTCAAATCATTCTTAATTTCTATGTAGGAATCTGGTAAAGAGTTTAGAAGCACATAGGCCTCATTTTCATCATCAATTTTCTCCCCAAGTTTCTTAAATTTAGCTACTATCTTCTTAAATTCATCAAGGTTGTCAGAAAGTGATATTGATGAATCCATTTTGAAAGTAAAGAACCTCTCCCTTAGGTACATCTTATTTGGAAGATCCTTAGTTGCATACAAATCTTCCAGCTTAGTCCAAATCATGTAGGTTGTCTCTTGATCAAGAACTTTCCTCAAAACATTATCACTCAGATTTAGAATTAAGGTACCATAGGCTGCCAGCTCCCAATCTTCCTTCTCTTGAGCTGTAACTGTGTTTGGTAGAGTTGATGGATCAAGAAGGGCCTTGTGAACCTTCTGTTGACCAAGAATTTCTCTAATTTTGGCTTTCCACAAGCCAAAAATCACCCTGTCCATCGAATTTCTCCACTTCAAACTTTGCTACTGCCATAGCTTCTCTAGATCTTGATTATTTAAGTTCCAAAAATTAAAATCTTGAAAGTCTTCTTGCTCTGATAACACTTTTGTCAAGCTGGTGCTTATATTTTCAAGCCCAGAACCAAGATTAATGGAGTCTAATCCACGAAAAACATGAGGTAGGTGAAATAAGAGGATAAGAGAAAGCCACCTATTGAACTGATTGTAGACCACGTGGTGAAAACCACTTTTATTTTCTGATGGGAACGAAAGAAGATCAGATGAAAATTAATTTGGTAAAGATAATTTCTCTCTCTTTCTTCACGAACTCAGAAACTCTCTCAACTCTCTCTAACCTTCACTCTTTTGGCAAGATTTTGCAGGTGAAAACAAAGGATTATCGAGCATGCAGTACACAAATGAGAATAAGGAAAAGAAGATGAACTCAAAGATGTACGTGGTTCGACTTGAATGCCTACATCCATGGAAAGGTATTTTGATTAACAAGAATTACAAGAAGATAAGAAAATTTTCTATTTACGGAGTTTTTTTTTTATTGTTTTCTATATTTCAAGCTACTAAACAGTTTACAAATTTTGTATATATATAAACAATGGATTGTTTCAGTGTGATGAGAAACTATTTTAAGATAGGTTTAACCGTTGAGATCATTTAAGGGTCAAAAGAGAAAACATAAGATGTTTCAACTCTCTTTTACATGACATATTCATTTCATTGAATCCTGAATGTATTACAGGAAATTATCATGTTCAAAGTTGACATTATCAGTTAATCTTACCCCAAATTCTATCCTTTGGAAGATTGCTTATTGCCCAGTAGCCAATATCAATCTTCCATCAAATGTTGTGCCAATTGATTACCAGATGTCTATAATATCTTCATATCCCAATTTCTGCACAGATTTTTGGGTATCAATTTAACTTCTACTTGTTGAAGAATAACATTAAACAGTTTTGTCAGATGAATAAATTAGCACTTTCAATTATAATGGGTTATATAGCATGTGAAACTATTTGCTAAAATGATTTATATTACTAATTTATTTAAATATTTTTAATCTTAAAAAGTTTTTTTATTTTGCTCTTAGATGTTTATGTAAATCTGATCCAAGTATTATAATATCACTACAAGAAAATTGAGCTATTTCGACAATCTTTTATCCGAGACAATAAAAAACATTCGAAAAATATGTACATTTATTGAAGGTATTGGAAAAACCTTTGAGAAATATAAAAATATGTACATTTATTGAAGGTATTGGAAAAACCTTTGAGAAATATGTACTTT
>NC_052358.1:31985075-31987566 GCF_009727055.1 Benincasa hispida | reverse complement strand
TATAAGATTATTAAAGATGAGATTTATTTTAATAAAAAAATATATGTTAACATTTATCAAAGGTCGTTAAAATACCTTTGGAAATACTTACTTTTATCAAAGGTTAGTAGAAGCCTTTGAGAAATATTGCATTTGTAATAATTTAGAAAAGAAAACAAAAAAAAAAACTCTAGGTAATTTTTGTGGCTTCGTGAACACATTCTTCAATTTGTCGGTCTTCTCCATCATCTATTGGGTAATCTCTCGAGTTTGTGAACACACAAAAAAACCTCTAGGCATGGTTCATTCTCACTTTTCAATCCTCAATTATTGTGATTTATTTCATGGTTCTCATTGTTGTTGGTTGCACAGGTGAAATCGATCTTCTTCCTATTTTATTTTTAATTATTTTTCTTCTTTTCAAAATTCTAATAGTATCGAGAGATGATTACTTTTATATCATTCGTCCTCGTTCTTGGTTGCACTTGCACTGGTGAAATCGATTTGTTTCTCCTGTTCTATTCTTAATTATTTTTCTTCATTCCGAAATTATATATAATATCGAGACATGATTCTTGTATATAAACTTATTTGTATTTACAGTTCTGCTTTATCGTGCTGCAATTGATTTCGTGGTTCTTCCTCCGCCATCTCCTCCATCATCTCCTCCACCACTCCTCCGCTCTGTTTGTTCCGCCTTTTCCTCGAATCTTTGCGTTGTTTTTTCTGCTACTAAGCTTCGTTTCATTCGCTCTGTTCCAGCTCCGCTGAGTCATTCCATCACTTTCAGACTCAAGCTCTGATCTTCGCTCTTAGGTTCGCAAGCAGCTCCACCGAGCTATTCCATCACTTTCAGGTTCGCATACATTATCAATCATTCTTAGTTTTATTCATGTCACATAAAATCTGTCTAAATTGTGTCTAGTTTATGAAAGGTTTATATTCTCAAATACAAATGCTTACCATAATGTTCTTTTGTGATATTTCCTTTGTGAATTGTAATGGAGATTTTTATTGCAGTAGACATATGATTTTATGGATCAGAATGTTGAAGAAAGTAATGTTGGACGCATGTGTCTGTAAGGTTGTAAGGTGAAAAGGCAACCATGCGTTTGTAAAGTTGGATGCATGATTGGCCGAAGTATTCGTAAGAGGAGTTGCCAAGTATTGGCCGAAGTTTGGGCTCGCAATTATCTGCTCAAGAAGGATTGTCACATAGAGCCAGCGTAACTTGGTGGGCGCATCTGGGTGAAAAGCATAATTAATCACGATAGGACAGAAAGTTGATGACGGTCGAGTTTGAATTAAGTTGACAAGCCGCTAACGATTTACTGTAGCAAGTACATTCAGCTTTTCAGTGACAAATATTCGGCGCATTAGACAGAGAATTAAAGCCATCCCATCAGTGCAATCATAAGAGAGAAGACGTCTTTCACCCCAAAGCTCTATAAATACCGAAGGCAACCTTCAATAAAGGAGTTCGGATAGTTAGAGAATTTTTCCTTAGATAGAATAGCCTTATTCATAGTTTTCCTTTTTACTTAGAAGGCGGAGCGAGAGAAGGGAAGAGACGCCGGAAGATCGCTCTGGTCAGCTCGAGAGAGAACCCAGAGGTGTGGAAAAGCAGAGAGAGGGCCGACTCTCGCGAGAGCGAGACTATCTTTTGAACAGAGTAGAAAAGCCAGTGTAAAAGCCTTGGGAAGCAAGAGATTGCTATCAGGCTCTTTATTCTCATCTTGCATTGTTGAAAATTATCACCGGCATATCCGTTGTTCCTTTAGTCCTCCTGAGTTCGATCCTGGACCCTTGTAAGGAAAACTCAGTAGGGTTAACCTTGGATTTTGCTTGCAGAAAGCTTGTTGCTCAACGGATTTCCATCACTATTTCATTCATTATTTCAATCACATAAAATAACGCATTCCAATTTTTGCGCTAGAAGCAGATGAAGAGCGCAATGTTGCAGCCGGCAAAGCACTGTGGCAGATGATGTGTTAACAAATGAGCAGAGCTTACACGATGAGGTTTAAGACGGATTATCTGTAAGTGAGCGACGCTAACGAATGACGGTAGGACGATCGTGTAGCAAACGTGGAGTGATCGTAATAAGAATGCGGGGAGGCTTAAAACGATGGAGGTAGGCGATTGTATATAGTGATGCACAGAGGCTAAGCGATGCGCTAGACGATCGTGAGATGCGTTGCAGGCCATTAAACAAGGAGGAGTTTTGACAGCTAGATGATCGGGTTATACGATTAGGGCAAAGTACTGCACGATCAGGTGAAAGCGCTAGACGATAAGCAAAGAAGTTGGATGATAGGTGGTTAGACGATAAGTCATGTTGCAACTAAAACGGGATAGCTGGTGCTGCGTAAACGGAATGAGCAAACGCCACTACACGATAGGCAAGAATACTAAGCAATGGATGTTTGGGGCGATAGATGCGCAGGGCGCTGGGGGTCGATGATGTTAAAGAATAGGCAGATGCATTAAACGATGGGCGCAGTAGCTAAAC
>NC_052358.1:31979958-31983027 GCF_009727055.1 Benincasa hispida | reverse complement strand
GATAGACTATGCGCGAGATCGTTAAGAGCAAGATCGTTTACTAAACGATTGAGCTACACGATGGGCCGCTGGAGTTAAGCAATAGATGCAGGAACTAAATGATGGGGCGGGGTGTGACATGTTAGGATTGTGAAACCAATGGCTATCATCTTTTTGTTTATGGATGGAAGTAAAATCTGAATGAATGTTTTCTCCTGTGACCCTTTCTTTTCATAATCTTTTGTCTGAACTCTTATTCTATTTTGCAGACGACTTAATGATAACCGATTAAATGGATCAATCTCGAGAGAACTTACTGGAATTACAAGTCTTAAACTTGTGTAAGTCTTTGTATAATTTCACGTTGTGTATTAGTTCATTTAGGTGATATACATCCCTAGTTGAAGTTTTGTGCCATGTCATGTGATTGGTTTATGATGGATTGTGTCTCCTTTATTTCAAGGATGTCTCAAATAATGACTTGTATGGAACAATACCAACCAGTGGACCATTGAGCACATACCTTTAAACAAGTAGGTTTCTGAATTTTTTAAACCAAAAACACAATGAAAAATCATGATGAATACTTATATTATTTAAACTACTTTTAAATTATTATTTACTTTTATTTTATTGTCATTATCTCCCTTTATTCTTTGAATTGAAAATTAGTTTAAAGAAATAATTTGATGTTGTTAGATGTAATAATTTATTTAAAGTAATATCTAGCCAAATGTGGATGCTTTTTTTAGGTAAAAATACTTCTTGAATCTCCATCTTTCCTATTTTTATTCTCTTACTATTTCATATTTTGAAGTGCATAAAAGTGTATAATGCAGAGTAACGCTCTTTTGCCAACATCAACCAAAAGAGTAAAAAAAAAGATAATAGAATGAATGATTCTCTATTTGTATTATGATGACTTTTAAACTACTTTTAAATACATTATTTACTTTTCTTTTATTATTATTCTCTCCCTTTTATTCTTTGAATTGTAAATTAGCTTAAAGTACTAATTTGGTTCAAGTAATCTCATGTTTTTTAGAAAGAAGTGTATAACATGGATAGATATTGGATGCAAATTGGAAACCGTGTATTGCAAGAATATAGAAACAGAGTTAGAAGTTTTTTTTATTTTGCATTTATGCATGCAACGACTAGTCAAATATCTTGTCCATGTAAAAGATGCAATAATGCAGTACTTAAGACTCGAGATGATGTTGAAGCAGATTTATTAATGTTTGGAATAGTTCCAAGTTACACTAGATGGACAATGCATGGTGAAGAAAGTTTTACTTATGAAGTAGGAGAAAATGATAATGACACTGATGATGAAGATATTTTTGAAATACTAGAGGATCATTTTGGTGCTTTTAACACGGATAACTGGATTGGTAAAAGAGAATCAAATAAGCATGGTTATGATGAAGAACCTGATGAGAATGCTTCTCAGTTTTATAGATTGTTGAATGATGCAGAAAAATAGCTTTATCCTGAGTGTAAAAAATATTCTAAGTTTTCTTTCATTATGAAGTTGTTTCATCTAAAGTCTTTTGGAAGTTGGAGTAATAAATCATTTACTTTACTACTTGAGTTATTAAAAGATGCATTTCCAAAAGGTACTGATCTACCTAATAATTACTATGAGACAAGGAAAATCCTTCAAGATTTAGGGTTTCTTTACTCGAAGATACATGCATGCTCTAATAATTACCACTATATTGGAAGGAAAATGTGAAAGCTGATGAATATTTATTTTGTGGAGAATCTAGGTGGAAGCCAAATGAAATAAATAAAAAGAATAAGATTCCACAAAAAGTTTTGCAATATTTTCCTCTAACTCCAAGATTAAAAAGATTATACATATCAAGAAATATTGCATCAAGTATGACTTGGCATTTGAATGGACGAGTAGATGATGGAGTTCTTAGGCATCCTGCTGACACTATTGCTTGGAAAACACTTGTTGAACCATATAGTTTATTTTCTTTAGAGCCTCGAAATGTTCGAATTGGATTGGCTAGTGATGGATTTAATCCATTTGGAAATATGAGTCTATCTTATAGTATCTAGCCTGTCATTCTTATCTCATATAACTTGTCACCATGGATGTGTATAAAAGCGCCTTATTTCATGTTATCATTACTCATTCCTAGACCTAAAGGCTCTGGTAATGATATTGACATCTTTTTATAATCGTTAATTGATGAACTAAAGTTCTTATGGGATGTAGGGGTTGAAACTTATGATGCTTCACTGAAACAAAACTTTAACATGCATGTTGCATTATTATGGATAGTTAATAATTTTCCAGCATATGGAAACTTATTTAGTTGGAATACACGAGGTACTTTAGCTTGTCCTTCATGTAATTTTGATACTTGATTATTTTATTTGAAAAATACTGGAAAGATGTGCTACATGGATCATCATGGTTTCTTACCCATAGAACATGAATGGAGACTACAAGAAGAGTTGTTTGATGGGTTTATTGAAGAAAACCTACATCCTAAGAATTTTTCTGGAAGTGATATACTTGAAAAGGTGAACCAATTTGGAGAACATGTAATTGGCAATAGTGTGAAAAAGAGAAAACGTTCTAAAGATTGGCTAAAGAAAAGCATATTCTTTGAGCTACCTTATTGGAGCATTTTATTACTACGACACAATTTAAATGTCATGCATATTGAAAAAAATGTTTATGAAAACGTAGTCAGTACATTATTGAATATTAAAGGGAGGACTAAAGATAACTTGAAGTCTCGCCTTGATCTTAAAGAAATGGATATAAGAAAGGAATTGCATCCAATACAAGAAGAAAACAAATTATACTTACCATTTCATGTTGTACATTGTTATCAAATGAAAGAAATGCATTTTGTGAGTATTTGAAGAAATTAAAAGTTCCAGATGAATTCTCTTCTACTGTTGGAAGGTGTGTCAATCTAAAAGGGAGAAAATTATTTGGTCTTAAAAGTCATGACTATCATATTATTATGGAATATTTGCTTCCATATGCACTTCAAGGATTGATGAGAAAGGAAGTTCGAGATGTATTGATTAATTTGAGCAGGTTTTTTAAGATCTTAT
>NC_052358.1:31808302-31976223 GCF_009727055.1 Benincasa hispida | reverse complement strand
AAAGAGTGTGTTATTAAAAGAAGTCTCATCTTTACAGGATTGACTTCTAAACATGTCCCTAGAGCTTCCAATGCAGAATAGTAGCCACATCCTTTACCTAACAAAGACATGTGTTTGTTTGTTCTAAACATTTGAATTTATATGTGTTAGTTTTGAATTATAAATGTGAATTTGTATTTGTAGTCGGAACTTAAATCACATGCTTCTCAAGTGATTGATGGTATACTTGACATGAATGAGGATGAGATTTTCGTATGAGTATTTAGACCGGAGAAACACGGGTGTGTTCGTGGTTATGGAGTAGGTATTACTCTTGAGTTGTTTGGATCATCGTCTACTATACGCGATCTTAAGCGTCGTCTTAATGAGTCCGAACAACGACTTCAAGAATCTGAACGACAAAGAAAAGAATTTGAACAACAAAGAGAGTTTTAGGTAGAAGCACTTTCAAATAAGCGAATTAGAAAATCGTTTTGAGGATAGATTTCAAAAAATGATGGCAAAGATGCGTAAAAAAAAAAAATTTTAGTTGATCAATTGTAGTTTGATGTTATAGAATTTCGATAGCCTTTTGGTGTACTTTTATGACATATAAATTTACTTCCATCCATGTCATTGTCTATTTTTTTTATTCTATTCTTATACTTTGTAATTCATGATATTACATGTAGATGAATTAGTAAAAACAACCTTCCAAGATTTTTCAAAAATGTGCTAAAAGATTTTGTAAGAGAATTTTCAAAGGATATACAATTGTTGATAAATAAGTTTTTATGAATGTTTTAAAAATTTTGAAAATAACATGATAAACCTTTCAATAAAAACCTTCGAAAAAAACTACTTGATAATAGATAATTATCAATCAATAATTTGACAATTATCGAAGATATATAACCTTTGAAAAATAATAATTTTCGAAAGTTAATCAACCTTTGAAAAATAATACTTTTCAAAGGTTAGTAAACTTTTGAAAAAGTTTTTTCGACGGGATCTATTTCGACACTTTTCAAAGGTTGAGATAACCTTTAAAAAAAATGTATCGAAAGTCTATTAAATATTTTTTTGAAGGTTTTGACCTTCGAAAAAGGTCAATTTTCTTGTAGTGTATGCATTCGTCAAATTTCAAGTGGTTCAGATACTAATGAACAGAGATCTTGATTCCTGTGTGATAGGTTAGTATCAATGAAGAATAAGTTATTCATATGTCCGTGTAATCCCAGGTAAGTTTAGAAAAAGTATTTTTGTTATAGTTTTTTAATTGTAAATATTTTTATTTAACTAAAATAGTTGGGCTTGTAGAAGTTGAGTAAAATTGTGTAAAGTTCTTGTTTTGCATGAGTTGTTTGAAGTTATTGGTTTGTAGTTGTGCTACAACTTTGATGTAGTATATTTGGTTGTTTGTGTATCTAAAGTACAGATTAGTTACTATGAGTTACTTCAGATTAGTTACCATGAGTTACTTCTTGGTGCAAATGCATATTTCATATTAAAAGTTTGTTTGGGGTAGATTACATGTATATATGAGGGGTCCCAATGACCCAGATTTCTTTTTATTATTTTAAAATTAGTATAGTTGACGGGTAAAAAACGTCAATAAAAATGTAGTTAACCTTTAAAATCAATCAATAAAAAAATATGTTAACAGACAATAAAATAATTTCCTTGACATGCAAAAGAAGTTAAAGATAATCGTTGATGGACAAAAAATGTCAATATTACTTTACTTTGATGCTTGAAAAGTATCAACGGAAGGATTTTTCTTGACTATTTTTCCATATAGTTGATGGACAAAAAAAAAGGTCAAAGTACCCTTTATTGATGGCCAAAAATGTCAAGAAAGGGTTTTTTGGTCATCAACCAAACTAGTTTTCTTGATGGTCAAACTTTCTTGATGTTGGCTCACTTGACGTTTCTTTAGGCCATCAACGTAGACATTTTCTTTACATTTTTGTCCATCAACAAAGGTCAAATTTGTAGTAGTGTCAACTTTTACCACTACATAAATATATTATATTATATTAAAACAACAATATTACTCTAAATAGTTTTAAAACTATAATATTTGGCTAAATATTTTTTTACACCATGATATATTGTAATTAATGGCATGTTTGGGAATGATTCTCAAATAGTTAAATCATTTTTGTCATTTTTAAAATCACTATGAAATATCTTTTAATGATTCAAAATCAATTTTGATGATATGAAATTTGCATTTAAAAGCATAAGATTAAATATTAAATATTAAATTAATTTTGAATGAATAATATAAATTTTGCATTTAAATGCATATTCCAAGTGATTTTGCACAAAACAAAAATTATTTTAACAATTTAAAAATTACACTCAAACGTGCATCAAGCTTAGCTCAATAATAGTTGACATCCATTCTCTTTCTTAATGTTGGAGATATGATTTACGACAACTATTGTAACAAGGAAAATCATATAAACATAAACCCTAAAACCTCAAATGGTAGGGGGAAGAAAAATGCTTTTTTTTTTTCCTTTTTCAATTAATCCACCTACTGGGAATCTTGGACAAAAACCATGAACCTGAAATTGGGTGAGGAGACATGTCATTTAGTCAATGTTCTGTTAGCTATACAATTACCAGCATTATTTGATCTTTGCTATCCAAATGTTCCCTTTTGTCATTTTTTTAAAAAATAATAATAATAATTAACCAAATTAACCATGTAATTAATTTATTTTATTTTTATTCTATTAACCACATTATGGGCTGATCCATCACGAGCATCGTCCTATTATTTAAATCTATTCTCTTTGCGCTCTCTTAAATTGAATTATTGATAAAAATATTTTAAGGTGCGTTATGAAAGATAAGACCAAAATATGACATATATAATATTTTATAATCAGTACATTAGACAAGTGTCACACTTAATAAACCCTAGCCATATTAATAATATAATTAAAATTAATTTCCCACCTTAATTATCATATTTATGGATGGAATCGAATAAAAGGATCCAGTTGCCGGGCCTCCGCCGATTAATTATTTCTTTAAAATTGGATTTATTATACTGCCTTCTAAATCAAGCTTAGCTGGAATTCATCAAAACTCAGCCTATCCCACAATTATTTCCCCCTCTAATTTCAAATTAAATACCCTTTAATTTTCTCACAATTTCTTTATATTATTTCTTCAAGCTCTTAAATTCGCCAACAAATCCTATCCCAATGGCATTTTCTCTTTTCTTTTTGTTTCTTTTTTTTTTTTTTAATATTTAGTATGAAACTTGAGAAGAATGAGATCGAGATAATAAAAAGAAAGTGAGCAAAAGACCATACTCGTGGAAAATTTTACTTTTTATTTATTGAGTTCGTGTATATGTTTGATATTCAAAGTGTACGTTTTTAGTTCTCAAATTTGTAAGAATAGATATTTTTTATCTCTAAATTCTTAAAATGTATCTTTTTAGCCTACGAATTTTTAAAAATAAATTTAAGGGGTCCATAAAATATTTTTTATTATTTTGAATAATTATTTGATGTTTTAAATTATAAATTATATATTCTCTCTTATTTTTATAGTTTAACAAGATGTATAATTATTTTAAATAATTTAAAAGAATACTTTAAGCATTTTGTAAAAAAAATTAGGGACTAAATATGTACATTTTGAAAACAAGTGGACCAAACACGCATATTTTTATAAATTCAAGGATTAAAAAGATACATTTTAAAAATTCAAGGACCAAATTTCACCTCTATACTTTAAAATTCAGAGATTAAAAAAATAAGGGTATGTTTAGTGGAGAATCTGAAGACAGAAATTTGAAAACAAATAATTCAATGAAAACAAAGTTTTCATGTCAGATAAGTGTTTGCTAGCATATTCAAAAAATGGATTCTAATTTAAATAATTGTTTAAAATGTGATTGATAGTATATTCATAAATCATAAAACTTGTTCTAGTTACTCACTAAATATTAATTAACAAATTACTAATGAACATGCTTATGTTAAATTTTTTTTGATGTTATATAATTTTTAATATATTACATAATACATATTTTACTTTTAAAAAAATAATTAAGTTTATAATATGACATAATATAGTTCTAAGTATTTTTATATTTATTTAATATAATTCTACACTTTAAATTTCAAAATTAAAAAATGTTGATACAACGAAAATATAAATATGTTATTTTCAGAATTTGCACTGTTTGGATCACAAAATCCAATAACAATTTTTAGAAACAGAATTCAGATTTTTGCTAAACACATATTTGCTGAAACTCAGTAAATCTAAAAACATAAAATAGAATCTAGATTTTCTACTAAACAAACTCTAAGTTTCCCTAATTTTTGTGATGCAGATGTATATATATTTTCTCAATTAGTGGTTGAGGGTATTGATATTTAATAATAGGGTTGGAAATTTCAAAAACATAGGGGACGTTCGGGGCAAGGAGTTGGTTATTATAATCCTGGATTATTATAGTTGGGTTATAATAGTTTGTATTTGGGATATAGATTATTTTAATTTGGGTTATAATAATATGCGTTTAAGGTGTAAACTATCTTAGTTTGAGTAGAAAATAGTAAACATTGTGGCAAAAAATATAGAAAATTATGAATGTAAAATAGTAAAAACTGTAACAAATAGTAAATACAATAGTAAATAAGGGTTTTGAATTAGTATTGACTGTAATTAATTAGATATTTTGAAATATTATAGTTTGAAGATAGTTCTTGCTTCAAACATCCCCATAAAAGCAAATTGTGAGAAGATGACCAAAAGTCAAATTAAGTTCATTTAAATGTAGGTATTGACGGTTAAAAAAGATATATATGTAATATGGTTGCCACAATAGGTTACTTTCATAATAGACATCATCAAACGATACATCTAATAATTTGAAATATTTTTACTGTTCTCTCTTATACATCTAACCGTACAAAATGGTTGGTAAGATGGACGGAGTCTTCAAACATTGTATCGATTGTGTTATTGTTTGTTTTTATGGGGGAAATAAGAAAGACAAAGTGAACAACCCCAACGTGTGAAACAAAAAGGAACTCCTACACTCTTGCTTGGTTTTTGGTTATGTTTTTTGGCCCACTTTTAATTTAAAAAGACAAACAACTCTTAAAATTAAAAAAGATAAAAACTCTCTCTCTCTCTCTCTCTCTCTCTTTCTTTTTCTTTTTTTTTTTTTTTTTGTTTTCCTTCCCCTTTGAAAACAGCATCAACGGGAAACCCTCTTCCTCATCTTCTTGGGAATATCTTTCCCTTCTTCTTCTTCTTTTAATATTTGCTTTTTGAAGAAATCCCAATTTTAATTTTATTTTTCTTTCCCTTTCATCTCTTTTTCTCCCATTTTTGGTCTTATTATTTGAGTTTACAAGAAGAGGGTTCAATGAAGAGGAAAAAGAAGCATTATTTTGCAATTACTTCTCTTATCGTTTCATCTCTGGAGATTTTGAAGCTTTTCTTCTTCAGCTGGCTCCCATTTGAAGACTTCTTCGTTTGACATTAAACCAAACCCCACCACTTTCACGATCAACACCACCGGCGGCGTACATGGGAAGGCCAGGCATTTTTTATTTTTCTCCATTTTGTTCTAATTTTGCTTCAATTTCCTCATAATTTTATGTGGGTTTGAGAGCCCTGATTATAGTCATTTCCTTTAAACTTCATTTCTTTCTTCTCTTTTTTTTTTTCTTCTGGAACATTGCTGATAATCCTAAGAATATATATATATATACTTGAATTAGATTAATTAGCACTAGCTGATCAAATGAAATTAAACCATATATCCTAATTTTTGTTTTTGTTTGGCTATTTGATCTATGATTATCATTCATTACCTAATCTTTGAATTCTTCTAAAGCATTATTATGAGCTCACATGTAATAGTTTAGCTTGTCTTCCAATAATGGTAGGTAAAGCAAAAAGCAGTGAGAAGAAGATAAATCTTTTTTTGACAAATGATTTGTCTTTAAGCAAACATAAACCTCTGTACTTATTCAGCAAATTAAAATGTGTATTATCTTAAGATAATTAATTAATTTCTATGTACCCTCTCTAATTGTATTTTAATTTCTTTTGCTTTTCTTTCATTCAATCTTTTTTCGTAACAAAAACTGTGAAAGTTCTTCCCTTGCTTCTGAATCACACTGAAAATTATGACAAATAAAAGGAAATTAACTTGGCTTAGATAGGAGTAGGCACCTATCTCTTCTTCTAATTTCTTTATTTGTTTTTCCCTTTTTTTTTTTTTTGGTTTATATATTAATTTATTTAGAACAAATTATAATTAAAGGAAGCTTTAAGAAAAAAGCGAAAAAAAGTTTTTTTAAAAAGTGAGTAATAGAGCATGCAAATTAATTTAATTTTAATTGTAATAAAGTGGACATTGCAGTGCGTGTTGGAGACAAGGTTTTAGGTCCAAAATTATACGCCATGCGTTGCGCCCGAGGACCTTGTTGACTTTCCACCATCATTTTTTTCTTATCAGAAAACAATTCTTTTATTTCCAATTTCTTTTCTAATTTAAATTTTATGTTAAAATATCATGTACTTTAAAATTTAATTTTAATTTAGGTGATTAAAATAAATCTTAAATTTAGGATCTATTTGGATTGACTTGAAAAATTTTGATTAAATAATAATTATAATTTTCATGTAAAGAAATACACTATATATATGAATAGGATAATATTATTTTAGCCATATACTTTTAACTTTTGTTCATTTTAATTCTTATACTTTCAAAATGTTTATTTTAGTCGTTATACTTTCCACTTGAGCTCATTTTGGTTTCTATATTTTTAAAATATTTATTTTGGTTCTTATACTTTCATAAAATAACTATTTTGGTCCATTCATTTCTGTTTTTACTTCACTTTGAAGGATCAAGAGTGTCACCATTTTAAAATTCAATGACAAAAAAGAACCAAAATTGAAAATACAAGAATCAAAGTGAACATTTTGAAAGTACAGGAATTGAAATGAGCCAAAGTTGAAAGTGTAAGGACTAAAATAAATATTTTAAAAGTAGAAAACCAAAATGAACAAAAAACTAAGAGAATAGAGACCAAAGTAGTATTTAAATCTTATCTTAAATAGTAAAGTTGTTGAAAAATATTTTTAAATATAACAAAATGTCATTGCCTGTCACTTTAAAATTTAATTTATCATATATGTTGCATTATTTTCAAATTAAAATAATAAAACTGATTGAAAGTTTTTTAATAATTATTATTATATTATTAGAAAAATAATTCATTTTATATTTGATTATATCAATTAAAACTTCTAAACTAATAATGATATGAATTTAAATACTAAACTTTTCAAGTGAATTAGCTAAGTTAGACTTTTCATAATTGGTTTATACTTTCACTTATTTCAATTAAAATCAATTCAAAATCATATAAATCAAACTATCATCTTCACAACATTCAACCAAAAGAAAAAAAATGGTTGCATAACTCTTCGTAGATATCTAGTGATAATTGAGAGAGAGAAAACAAAAATTCATTAAGTTAATCAAAATCGCTACTATCTAATTGATTTTAATATTTCTTTATAATATATATTTGATATAGATATGCGAAAATGATGCGTTAATAACTTAATTAATATAGAATTTTAATGAATAGTCTAATTTGATCCATCTATAAAAAGTTTAAGATTTTAATCGATTCGATTTTAATTTAAGATTCTAAATGGATTTTTTTCCTCTTATTATTTTGGTAACAATAATTATGGAGAAATAAAACAAGAGAGTGAAGATTTATTAATTGCTGCACGCGATGATATTAATTAGCAATAAAAGTTAGTGTCGCCCTATGAGTTATGTTTATTTCATTATTAGTTTATATACAACGTTTTTATGGGTATGGGGAATCGGGTTAAGACTTTGAATCCTCAATTACAACAACATTGAAATTTTTAATTTTTTTTAATTTTTTTCCTCTTTCCTTTCCTGAATTGTTTTATTCATTCAAGGTATGTAGGGTTCATTTCACCGTGATAAACTGTTCTTTTTTCTCCAATTACAATTACTTTGCTTCTTAAATTTTGAGACATGGTTTGTGTTCATTCNAAATATCTAATAAATTTATAAACTTTTTAACGTCTAATATGCATTAAAGCTTTAATTTTATGACTAATACGTTTTTCGATCCGTTAATTTCATCATTATTTAGATTATTGTTTTAAATAGTAAAACTACTTAAAATATTTTCAAATATACCAAAATGTCATTATCTATCAGTGATAGAGCGTGATAGACCACGATAGACTTCAATCACTCTATCACTAATAGACAATATATTTTATTATATTTGTAATATTTATAAATAAATTGGCTCATTATTCTTTATTTAAAAACAATCCTAATTGGTTTTAAAACACTAATTTTGTTTTCGATTTTTACAAAACAAAAAATGTACATGTTCGATTATTGTTTTTTGTTTTCTATTTTTTTTAAACTAAAAACGTGTTTGATAATTGTTATTGGTTTTATCTTTTTTGAAACGGAATAAAAAAACATGTTTGATCATTGTTTTTTTTGGTTTTTTGGTTTTAAAAAAACAAAATAAGTTTTTGTCACTTTTTTTAATAAAAAAATAAAATGAAACTATATATTACAATATTTTTCTATATAATATAATAATTATAAAACTATATATTTCTTTTTAAATTTTAAGGAAAAAAACATATTAATAAAACAATATAAATATTTTAAATGCATTTATTAATGAGAAATTGTATTGGGCAGCAAAATTAATTAATATATTTGCAATTTTGTCTTCAATTTTTCACCTTTGTAAATATAGCAAAACTATTAAATTATATTTATCGTTGCTTGAATGTACGTTTTTTGTTTTTTTCTTTCTACCTAATCTCTCTTCCACCCGGTCTAAAATAAGAATAGAATAAAATAAATCTTTCATTCCCAATTTTCTTTCCTATTTTTTGTTCATATATTTCATCTCACATGCAACTACTTTTAGCTTTTTATCTCCTTTTTTATTTAATTTTCTTCTCCCTATACTTATTTTTGGGTTTACTAATTTATTTTTTATTTATTTTTTGGGTTTTATTAAATTGTTGTATTCTCAATATTTTATTTTGATTAATCTTTTCAATTGGGATAGATCTTTGTGTTTAATTTTAATGTGATTCTATTTTTGTTTGATTTGTAGTGTTTTTCTTTGATTTAAGTTGTTCTATAAATTGATGAAAGAGTAATCTAACATGCAGCGAAACAAACCAGAATCAATAAACACTCTAACTTTACTTAATTTGAGATTTAAACATGTCATTCAAGTGAAATTCAAAGAGGGTTTGAAGTAAACATTACCTTTGAATACTTAATCCACGAATTCAGCAGAATTACTTCAAAATTGAGCTTGAAACTTCAACAAGACCACCACCACCAAATTCTTCTCCACAAGGCTCAAGAAGGAATATATGGTGGAAATACTCAAACTAAGCTGAATAGATGATGAACTTTAGGTGGGTTGAGAAGAGTTTTCAACTTTTCAGCATAACAGTTAGAAATCCCAGCTACTCTATCCAAATCTATGTATAAAGATGCATTTTATAGACTGATTTCATGCAACACACAAGGTTGCATGGAGGGCAGCTCCTCCATGGAGTTAATTTGGTGGAATTTGATGATATATCATTAAGAGATCCACTTCTCTTTGATTTTTAATCAATTTCAAAAATTGATTTTGATTTTGATTTAAATAAAATCATTTTTACAAATTAATTCAAAAATTAATTTATATAAAACTAATATTTATTTTATTTTAATTAAATCTTTTATTAAAATAATATTAATTTAATATCTTAATATTAAATCAATAAAATACTAAATCCACCAAAATGATTCAATTTCATATTTAAATCATAATTTAAATATTAATTGATTCTCCAATTTTGTTTAATTTCAACTAAATTAAACGGTTTTAATTAATTGTATTAAATACAATAAATTGAAAAGCCTAATAATTGAATTTGAACATTTCAAATTCATAACCCTAATTCCAAAATTCATCCAATTAATACTCAATTTGCTATTCTAATTTATGAACCAGTAGAGGGACCTAATGGACTTACAGATCATGAGCTCCAATGATTTGTAATTAATCAGTTAAATTCTTTAAACTGAACTAATTACTAATAGCTCGATAGTTGCACTATCCTCACTGTAGATATATTTTTATCCATTTCGACCATGATCAGTAAGTCGATTCTTCACAGGTCGTTCGTATTTATAGCTGGGTCAAACTTACCGTTTTACCCCTACAAATACATCTTGCACCTTAAGCTCCCACTGACCCTCTATTGAACAACTGATTTGTAATACCATTTATAAACCATATCCCTCTCTACCAAGAGAGGATATGACCCCGTTGTTCAAGACTAGGCATCAGAACTTAAGAGAACAACCTATTTGCTAACCCTAAGTCAGGTAAGAGTGAATTACATCTTACATAGCTATGTCCCCAACTATCTACCCGGTTTTATCCCCAAAATGGAAGACTTATTGAGCAGTGCTATTGGACTACTCTCACTTATGCAGTTTAAAGAATAATCCTAAAATAAACAAGAGTTTATAGTTAGATCAGGATTAAGATTGTATTACCCTGGGTCATTTTAGTTTGAAATAGTCAGTTTTAACAGTAAACGGTCGTTATAAAGAAAAATGACTATTTTGAGGTCCAGTCTTATGCAAACTCATTGCATAAGATGCCCCCACTCACATGTCTCTACATGAATGATTTGTAGATCACATCATTTGTATCAGTATACGAAATGGGTCGCATCCAATAGTGTTACCAGGATGAAATACCCAACTTCATCCATATATTTATAGACCATTTAGGCTATATACTATAACTTGGTCATGTTTATGTCATCACATAAAGTTAAAGTATTCATACTATAGCCAAGGATTTATTTATTGGATTTTCATTATAAAATGCAATATCAATGACATTATTGAATAAAATATTCAATAATATTTTATTGATAAATAGAATGTTTAACACAAAATTTACGAACTGCGAGTTCTAGGATATTTCCCATAATAGATATACCAAATTTAAAATAAATCAATTGTAATGCATATATTATGACAAATATTCGCATTGATTTACAAAAAAGAAAAAACTCAAATAGTTATATTGATATACTAAATATATACATTAATATATTAGTAAAATTTGTCAATAAGAGATTACAAGTGCATAAAAAAAAGTGTAAACTTTGACTAATTTATCGGCAATTTATCAAGAGCATCATATCAACTATCAAGTATATAGAGTATATCAGCCAAATGTATCAAGTTTATCAGTAGTATAAACGAGTGCATGATTGACAAGTATATCAAGTGCATCATTATCAAGTATATCAATCAAGTATTTCAAGTGTATATTAGTAGTATAGCAAGTGATAGAGAGAGAGAGAAAGAGACATAGAGAGAATCAAATAGAGAGAGCATTATATTTGTGAGTATCAAGTGCATCAAGTGTATATAGTAGTTATCAAATGTATAAGTATATATTAATAGTATATCAAGTGTATATCAGTAGCATATCAAGAGTGTATCAAGTGTATTAGGTGTATATCAAAAGTGTATCAAGTGTATATCAAATATAAGACATGGATATATCAGACAACAATTAATAAATGTTTGATTAACTTTAATTAAAATGATGTATATCAATAATATATCATCTATATATATTCAACATGAGGTATATCACTTTACAAATATACTTGATCTTGAGTACATCAACAACAAGGGTATTTTAGACTCTTAATTTTTTAATGTTTGGATTGCGTCAATTTGTTAGATCTCTGCAAAAGAAGAAAAAGTGAAGCCACACTAGCAAATATGAAATCCTATTTTGTTATACATGCAATTGTCCTGTATTAATCCCAAATTAGATAAAGAAAAATAATAAAAATAAAAACATCAACAAAATAAAATAAAATTATTTTATTTTTGTAAGAGAATATTATAGGTGAATTAGAAAATAATTGTAACAAGTAATTTAAACCCACATCAATCACATTGTTTCCTTAACTTTAAATTTTAATATTGTTTATAAAAATTAAGATATTTTTGTTAAAATAAAAAACGAGAATTGATGTGGAACTAAAGTTGAAAAAAATAAACATTAGTTACACTTCAATTTCATTTAAAATATGAAATTATTATTATAAAGTAGAAAAGAATAGAAAAAAAAAAAAAAAAAAAAAAGAGAAATTGATTTGGAACTGAAATGTAACAAGGATTATGTTAAAAAAAAAAAAAAAAAAAAAAAAAAAAAAAAGAAGAAGAAGAAGTAAAAACATGGTTTTGACATGTTTTCAAAAGTGAACCAATTTTTTAAAATGTTTTTTTTCTAAAATAAAGTTTTAAAATAATTTTTAAATTGAAAAATAGAAAACTCAATTGGATATCAAATAAATCTATTTTTTAACATTTGAAAAATTAAGAACCAATTAGTTTATACACCTAAAAATAATTTAAAAACTAATTAATATATATAAATATAAATATAATTTTTCTGTCTACTACAATTCCATGTTTTTTTAAGTTCTAAACTATATTATGTAATTTTAAAAATTAAGATTTCATTTGATAACCATCTGATTTTCTATTTCAATATTGATTTTGAATTTGAGGTTTGGTTTTTGTTTTTGGTTTTCAATTTTTAAGAAGAAAAAAAAACATGTGTTTGCTTATTGCTTTTAGGACAAAAAAATAAAAAATACGTCTTAATTATGTTTTTGTTTTCTACTTTTTAAATGAATATAAGTTTTTGATTAATTTTTTTAATTTAATATATTTGTTAAAAAAAATAGATATTTTAACAACAATTTCTATCTAATATGGGTTGTTTTAAAATATAAAAAAATAAACTAAAATGTAGAAAAATTTTAGAATTATCCATGATAGACGTTGATAGACATTGATAGATTTCTATCAGTGTCTATTAGTGATATTGATAGACATTGATAATCTATTAGTGTCTATCAGTTTTTATCATTGATATTTTAAAATTTTGTTATATCTTGTAAATATTTTCAATCATTTTATCATTTGAAATAATTTCCCATCTAATATCATATTTATAAAATTATATCTTTGTTTTAAATTCTTTTTTAAAGTCCATATTGATAAAATTTTAGAAAATTATGATAATTTTAATTTTAGTTTATTAATATCCATTGAAAAAAATATATCATTCTGTTAATTTTAGTAGGGGTTTAACATCACGCCGAATGGGATCAATTTTCCAATGAAAACTGTCACCGAAATCGTCATATTCAGTTTGAAATGTCCCAAAAATGCACATTTTATTTTGCTTCTATAAATCAATCGGGGTTTGTTTAACTGACCAGCCCCTTTTTTATAAACACATTTTTGGTTTGTTTTTTTCCGTTTCTGATTTTTTTTTCCATTTTCTCTTTCATTATTTTTTTCTCCCTTTTTTTTCCCACTCTACTCATAATTTTCATATTTCAATTATTTAATATATATAATATCTATCAAATAATACCTAATAAATTAGTCATGCAAATTACAAAATTCCAACTAATTTTAAGATATTTGAATTTTATTATTTATAATAAAAGTATATTATTATTAATAAATTATAAATGTTATAAATAATAATTATAATGATTATATAATATTTAATTAATTCTATCAGGGTCGAGCGATTCTATCAACTTTTCGGTCGAGATCGAGTCAGTTTAAAACTAAAATTCAAATAAAATCGCCCCCGACCAGTTTTTGGTTTGAAAAAAATCGATCTCCAACCCTCGGTTCAACCGGTTTCGATTGTTCGACTCGGTTTTTCGGCCATACCTGCTCACCCCTAAATGTTAGGCGATTTTCCAAAAAAAAAAAAATACTCTCTCGTGAAGTTTTGTAGTTTTGTGAATAAAAACAAAAATAAGAATAATTTTAATTTATTCATATTTTCTAATTATTTTAATTTGAAATTTTAAAATCGTTTGGAAAAATTACTTTAAGATATACTTGTTAAAATCACAAATGAGAATTGATGTGGAAGTCAAGTAGAAAATTCTTTTTTTATTAATTTACAATTTATTTTATATATATGAAAAATAGAGATTGTTATTATAAAATGGAAAATAAATAAAAGTGAGGGAAATATTTACAATTATTCTATCAGTAAATAGACACGAACAGAAGTCTATTATTAATAGTTCTAAAATTTTACTATATTTTATAAATATTTTGATTCATTTCTCTATATTTAAAAACAGAAATAATACAATTTCTTAAATTTGAACCAAATTCGTGCGAGATGGGAGCCAATTTCTTAACGACTACACCACAGGACAATTTTAGTGCAAATGAGCACGCATTTTACAAACTAAAAATTGTTTTTAAAATGATCTACTTAACTAACCATTTTAAAAATGATTTTAAAATTGAAGAAATAAAAAAACTTTGACCTTCATAATTATTTGATTTTCTATTTTTAAAAATTGAGCCTATAAATATCTCTTCGACCTCTAAGTTTATTTATTTTGTTAACTATTTTCTATCAATATTTTCAAAGATCAAATCAAGTTTTGAAAACTTAAAGAAATAGTTTTTTTTAATAACAACTAAGTTAACACATTCTTAGCACTCTCATTATATCTCACCATCTATTCATTGATATAGAATAAACTATAAAGTACAAAGAATTCCTCCGATAAAGAAAATGAGCGAGAAGGGCTAGAGAGAAGCCACAAGCCCAAAGCAACAAATGACATACAGGCAGCCAGGTTTAGTGAGATGGAGGTTGAGTTGTAATCATTAAAGATTTCTTTTTATCGATAAGTCCAACAATCTATCAAAGAGAGTATATTTTCCCAAAGACTGACTTCACTACTAAGAGTATCGTTGACACTGAGATTATTTCTTTGAATCCATATTGTCCAACACAACAATATATGAGTTGAAGATGATATTGTTTCTTTTAGAATTTAAGTTTAGGCCACAGAGGTTTTTGCAAAGAATAAACAGGTCAGTATTATTGTTGATGTTGATCCCCAACAGGTTATATGCAGCCTATTCCAAAGGAAGTTTGCCACTCCACAACGAATAAATAGATTGTCCATATTTTCCCGTTGTTTTTATAGAGTGAGCACCAATTTGGGTTTACAGAGTGGGCACCTCCATCGTGTTTAGACATTTGTGGAGAGTGGTCCACAAGAAGAACTTGCATTTCTTTAGAAGGTTGAGCTCCACAACCCGACAAAAATATGTGTATTCAAAATTGGTATGTTTCTAGCATCAAGTTGGTAGAGTGCTTCCTTGACCGAGGAGATGTGAAAACCTTTGTTTGCATTGAGCTTCCATCTTGGTTGATCTGAACCTCTATTGTTATCAACTATGAAGCACAGATACAGATACAGTTACACGATACAAATACGATCGGATACGACGATTCGTCATTTTCTAAAAAACTAAGATACGGATACGTCTAATGATACATCATTTTTTATATTTTTTTAATATATATATATTTTCTAAAAAAACGAGGTTACTAATACATTGAAGATACATTTTTTTCTTAAAAAAATGTAGGTTATAGATAAATTTAGCATACAAGTTAATAACAATAACACAAAATAGAATATAAACACTGAAATACAATACAAAAAAGATAACATTTAAGATGTTGAAGTACAATAGTTAATAAAATGCAATAGAAAAGTGACTCATATTACAAAGAAGAAGATGATGATTAGAGGGAGAAGTTGTAAGCCCTCACTCCCTACAAGTCGAAATAAAAGAGCAACAAAACAGGAAAGAACAAAACAGAGACAAGAAGAAGGGTGAAGACGATAGAAAATGTAGCTCTGCTACTCCTTGCTTTTATTTATGAACGATTTCTTCTATAAGAACCCTTCCATACAGTCATTCAAACAGTCCCTCTCGACCTTCCCTAAAATGGATCAAACCTCTCTAAAATATAACTCTCCCCTACCTCTCTGAAAGAAGAAAATACAAACAAGGAATATCGCAGCACCTTAGAGAGAGCTGGGCACTTCTCTCCTCACCAAAAACCTCATCACTTTTAGCAAATTCCTTTCCTGCCTCCTTCAGTACGATCCTTGCCCTTTTGTAACAGACTCATGGTCCTCTCCATCCTCTCTCCCCATATTCTTTCCTTGATCATCATTGGTTGTTGTGACATTTCCCTTTTTACCCCTCCTTTTATAAGTATATATTATTTATGGCCTTACAATACCTCTCTTCTCAAAATGAACCTTGTCCTCAAGGTTGAAATGAGGAAACTGTTGATTCAATACTCGAACATCTTCCCAGGTTGCTTCATTCTCGGACATCCCCTTCCATTTGACCAGCCACTCGTGTGTTGCCATGTCTCCATTACATCGTATCCCCAAAACAGTCTCAAGTGCAGTTTGCAGCTCAAACTCCTCAGTCAACATGGGAGGGTGTTGTTGGATCTGTTGGCCTTGTCCTAACTTCTTCTTGAGCTGAGAGATGTGGAATACATTATGTATTTTAGCTTCTGGTGGTAAACCTAATCTGTAGGTTACTTCTCCCACTCGTTCAGTTATTCTATAAGGTCCATAGAATCTCGGTGCCAGCTTTTCACTTCTTCTTTTTGCCAATGTTTTTTGTCGGTAAGGTCTCAACTTCAAGTATACTTCTTTTCCAACCTCAAAATTCAATTATCTCCTATGTTTGTCGGCTTGGTTCTTCATTCTATTCTGAGTTGTGGCCAAATTCTCATTCAAAGCATTGAGTGCTAAGTCCCTCTCTTGTAACTGTTGTTCCACGATGTTGTTAAAGGTCTTCCTGTCCCCATAAGTGATTAGGGGTGAGGATTGTCTCCCATAAATGGCCTGAAAAGGGCTAGTTTTGATTGAGATATGGAAGGTTGTGTTGTACCATAATTCGGCCTATGCTATCCATTTGTTCCATTTCCTCGGTTGTTCATTACAAAAACAACGCAAGTAAGTCTCTAAACATCGGTTCACCCTCTCCGTTTTTCCATCAGTTTGTGGATGGAATGATGTACTTCTCTTAAGTTTCGTTCCCATCGTTGTAAACATCTCCTTCCAAAAATTGTTCATGAAGATTTTATCTCGATCAGTCAAAATAGACAAAGGTACTCCATGGTGTCTCATTACTTCCTGAATAAATATTTCCGCGACTTACTTTGCTGAAAAGGGTGTTTGAGAGGGGTGAAATGAGCATACTTACACAAGCGGTCTACCACAACCATTATAACATCATACCCTTCAGCCTTTGGTAACCCTTCCACGAAGTCCATGCCCCAATCCTCCAATATCATGCATGGAATAGGGAGTGGTTGAAGTAAGCCTGCTGGTGTGAGGGTCTCGAACTTGTTTCTTTGGCATATTTCACACCCCTCAACATACTTTTTTACATCAGATTTCATTACCTGCCAATATAGCTCTCCACTCATTCTCTTCTATGTTCTCAAGAATCCCGAGTGTCCCCTGACACCGAATCATGGAATGTATGCAATAGTAAAGAGATTAAACTAGATTTTTTTATAGTACTAACCTGTTCTTGTAAGTTAAACGGTCATGTTGCCATTTATACCTTAGCATTCCCTCTGGATTTTCCTTCAAAAGGGTGATGATTTTCTATAGTTCCTCATCTTCCTCTACTTCTTTCAAAACAACTTCAATATCTATAATAGTTAGTGCTAATAGTGTACTCAATTCCCCTTGTTCCCGCAATCTCGACAGGGCATCTGCGGCTTTGTTTTGTAACCCCGGTTGGTATAGGATTTCAAAATCATATCCAAGTAGCTTGGTTAACCACCGTTGGAATAGGGGTTGTACTTCTCCTTGCTCTATCAAGAATTTTAATGTCTTCTGGTCCGAGATCACTATGAATTTGCTTCCCAAGAGATAATGCCTCCAGTTTTCTACTGCTAGAACTACTGCCATCAACTCTTTTTCATAAATAGACTTCCTTTGGGCCCTTGCTGATAATTTCTGACTGAAATATGCTATAGGTTTTGATTCTTGGGATAGAACAGCCCCTAAGTCGATTCCTAATGCATCTGTTTTTATCATAAATCCTTTTGAGAAGTCTGGGAGGGCTAGAACAAGGGCCGTGACCATGGCTTGCTTCAGATTTATGAAGGCTTGATTGGCTTCTTCACCCCATTTAAATGATTTTTTTTTTGGAGAAGCTTGGTAAGAGGGGCTGCTATATTCCCATACCCTTGCACAAAGCGTTGATGGTAACCGTGAGCCCCAAAAAACCTCTTAGTTCAGACACATTTTGAGGTTGTAGCCACTCCCTCATCACTTTGACCTTCCCATAATCAATTTCTACTCCATTAGCTGATATCCAATGGCCTAAGTATTGGGTTCGCACCTGACAAAAAGTGCATTTTTTTTATTTGCATACAGCTTGTGATCTCAAAGCATATTAAAGACCACTCCCAAGTGTGTTTCACGTGTTGATAAGTTAGGGTTGTACACCAATATGTCGTCAAAGAAAACAAGTACAAATTTACGAAGAAAAGGACGAAAAATTTGGTTCATTAATGATTGGAAGGTGGCTGGAGCATTTGTGAGTCCGAACGGCATGACAAGAAATTCATAGTGACCTTCATGAGTTCGAAAAGCTGTCTTCTCCATGTCCTTCTCATTCATCCTGATTTGGTGGTACTCTGACCTCAGATCTAACTTAGAGTAGATTGCTGATCCATGTAATTCATCCAACAACTCCTCATTGACCGGTATAGGGAACTTGTTAGCCACTGTTGCTTGGTTTAGTTTTCTATAATCAACACAAAACATCCATCCTTCATCTTTTTTCTTTACTAATAGAACCGGACTGGAATATGGGTTGTGGCTTGGTCGAATGATTCCTGCCTTCAGCATTTTCTCCACCAACTTCTCAATTTCTTCCTTCTGGCAGTGGCCGTACTTATATGGCCTTACATTCATCGGTCTCTGATCCATGTTCATCAATATGCGATGGTCTACAACTCTTTTAGGTGGTAATGTTCTTTTTCCTCGAATATGTCCTTATTTTCTTCGATCAGAGCTCGGATCATGAGTGGGAGTTCTTCTGCCTCCTCGAGTTCCTTTTTCCCTTCCTTCTTTCCTTCACTGTCATACTCATAATTTTGAAACTCTACCAAAAAGCCCTGGTTTTCCTCTTCCCAGGATGTTGTGAGTGGTCTTGAAGGAAACCTCTTGGTAGGAAGGAGAATCACCCTTCAAAATGACTTGTGAGTTCCCTGACATAAAAGACATGTTTAAGGATGGCCAATGTGACTCCCATGAATCCCGTCGTGCACAAACCAATGGCATCCCTAGTACTACATCCATCTGTCCCAAATTAATCGCTAGGAAATCGGCTTTAACACTAGAGGTTGGTAGTTTTAAATCAATCGCCTTACAAATCCCTCCCCCTCTTATAGCATCCCCATTTCCGATGACTACAGAGAAGCTCTTCCTATTCATTGGTATTTTCAATTCGTCTACTAACCTTTTGTGCACAAAATTTGTGTGGCTCCGCAGTCGATCAGGACCATTACTTCCTCCCCCTTCATTTTTCCTCTCAGCTTCATCGTCCCCTAGGTTGATAGGCCATATATCGATCTCAATTTCGGCCGTTTCCTCTATTTTTTCTTCTTCCCGCAGCTCCCCTTTTTCCTCCTACTTTAGGTTGAGTTCTTCGTTATCATTGGTAATGAATAACATCAGTTCCCGGTTCTCCTTCAGCTTGTATCAATGGCCTAGGCTGTATTTCTTATTACAACGAAAACATAGTCCCTTGTCCAGCCATTCACGAAACTCACTGTCTAAAAGTCGTTTCATGGGTGGCTCATTCTTCACGAAGTTTCTCTTTACAGGTAAGGTGATCCTTTTAGTCCCTTGTGTATCCAAGCTCATCCCGCTCTTCAGCATCGAATTCTCTTTACCTTGGGCTTTCTTTTTTCAAGGCCCAACAACCCCCAGATCTGCTAAAGCTATCTTCAGGGCTACATTGCGGTCGCTTACCAGTTGGGCTTCATACATACATTCCTCCATAGTGGTTGGTTTTCTACTGATCACTTCGGCCCTCAAGGTTAGTTCCAGTCCGTTTACAAATGCATCTTTGAGAACTTCTTCAGCTAGGTCAGATAAGGGTGCCGAATACGTGACAAATTTCTTCACGTAATCTGCATAAGATCCTTCTTGCTTTATCCTCAATAACCTTACGCCAAAGCTCCCTTCTCCGGTCGGTCTATAGTATTCGAACATCCTTTTTTTCAACTCCTCCTATGTACTAATAGGTCTCCGGTTGTGGTTCCATCGAAACCAGTCCACTTTCTCTAACCCAAAGCTGATGACCGCGCTCTTAACCTTCTCCTGATCAAATAGCTCGTGGATTTCAAAATAGTGCTCTGCCCTGTACACCCAAGACTTCAAGTTCTCTCCACGAAAACGGGTATTTCCAGCCTCTTGTACTTGCTTTTATCGGATCCTCCTCCTCCACTGCTGGGGGTCGACTTGGTTTATCAGCCTTCCCTTTCATTTTCATCCTCCTCCCATTAGAAGCACTCGACTCTTCAGCCTTCGAGCCGTATTACTTTCTCTCATCTCCTCTGTCAACTTCTCGATGTTCTTGCACAAACCCAACAACATCTCTTTCATCTCCGATACTTCCCTCTCATTCGTTTCAAGCCTTTTCTCTATTTGTTTCTGAGCCATCGCCTGTGTACGCCCTAGGATGAAGCGACTCTGATACAATTTGTAAGCTCTCACTCCCTGCAAGTCAAAATAAAAGAGCAACAAAGCAGGAAAGAACAAAACAGAGATAAGAAGAATGGTGAAGATGATAGAAAATGTAGCTCTGCTACTCCTTGCTTTTATTTATGAACAATTTCTTCTATAAGAACCCCTCCATACAGTCATTCAAATAGTCCTTCTCAACCTTCCCCAAAATGGAGCAAACCTCTCCCAAAAATGACTCTCCCCTGCTTCCTCGAAAGAAGAAAATATAAACAAGGAATACCGCAACACCTTACTTTTGTAACAGACTCGTGGTCCCCTCCATCCTTTCTCCCCACATTCTTTCCTTGATCATCATTGGTTGTTGTGACATATCCCTTTTTACCCCTCTTTTTATAAGTATATATAATTTGTGGCCTTACAGAAGTATGAAGATAAACGAAGAACTTCTTCATTGAATTATTGAAGATATCCAAATGGTTTATATTTTTGTGGACTTTGTGGGGACTCAAATATGAAGATGAAGATTAGATGATTTTAGGGTTTGGTCTTTTATTTATTTATTTTCTTTTAGTTTTGGACTCGAGTAGTTAGATTTTTAAATAGGTTGCCTAGTTTTAGATTGGGAAATTTTAGATAAGTTGCTTGTCTTTTTTCTTTAAAAAAATGTACGTGTAGAAATAGATATGTCAAATCGCGTGTCAGATACATATTTGAAAAGTATCTGGAAGTATTGGTATCTGATACGTGTTTGATACGAATTCTTTGCCTCACATGAAGTATCTGTGCTTCATAGGTTATCCGAGATGAGAAAATTCATTTTTACCACATCCCAAAAAGATAGTTCTCTTTCAAGGAAAGGCCTATGTGGATGAAAGTCCCAATCGTTTGTAAAAGAATTCAAGCCTTCACTTATTGTGATATTTATGTGTTGAGTGATAGCAAAAAGCCTGAGGAAGTGCTAGACCAGGCGGATGTTGTTGTTCCAGTTCTTTTTCCACAATGAAATTTCTTCACCATTTTTAACATTCCACTCCAAATTTGTTTTGAACCAATCTAGGTCTTTTATAATGGATCTCCTAGGAGCTTTCATGCTGCTAAAATTGCCTGAGGTTTATATCTTCTCAATATAAGTTTGTTTGTATTTGGCAAGAATGATTCTCTTCGGTATGGAATTTTCTTCCGATATAAATCTCCAAGGCTATATTAAAAGAAATAGTTTTTAAAAACTTGTTTTTGTTTTTGAAATTTGGCTAAGAATTCAAATCTTTTATTTAAGAAATATGAATATCATGGGCCCCCTAGTATCTAAGATATGACGGTACTTAGTTATTACCACGTGCACGTAGATTGAGTTGATGTTGGCTGTGTTGAGATTACTCTACACCAACTAAGGTACGAGGTTGAAGGATTGAGCAAAAGAGTTTTCTCTCAACTAAGGATTATGTCCGTTAATGTTTTCCAGCAGTTTCACATTAAAAGTTTTAAGTATAAGTTTGCTTGGTAATTTTCAGTACATATGTTTTTTTTATAATCACTCATTGGGCTAGTAGCTCATTCTTTCAAATGTTTTCTTTTCCCCAGGTAGTGGTCATCTCCCTAGAGGTTAGTTGCCTTCTTGCTCTGCCACTCAAGAACTCGAGTTAAAGCTAAAGAGAGAAGTGAAGTTTAGGTGCTTATCTTTAAAATGTCTGTATATATGTGTTGATAATGTTTAGGGACTAGTAAGAAGTTAGGACCCACTAGGTGTTGGTATCTGTAATTATGTTATGTGTGTGTTGAACTCTAGTCACCCAGGTTATTTTATTAAGTCATATTCAGAGTTGTTGTGTAGTGATTTCTTGTATCCAGGGTAATTGAAGCAGGGTAAGGAAATCTATATGGGTAGTAAGTGCCAAGGATTGGTAACTACTGCCATCACATTCTCTCCTTGATTAAGTGGGTAATCTAAGAGGGGGTGTGACAAGTTGGTATCAGTGCATAAGGTTTTGAGAGAGAGTTCATGCATTAGTCCAGGATCATATAGTGGGTTCCTAACATGTGTATTCCATAATTAGGTAAGATGTCGAGAAGAAGTGGCAAGCGGAGAAAGCAGACAGCAGATGAGGACCTTGACCCTACCACTAGAGATCTCGAGGTTTGAAGGGATCTAGATCCAACTAAGAGAAAAGGGCGAAATCCAGTAGTACAGGAAATGACTTTAGAAGGTGAGTCGAGTACCCCGCGGGTAGGAGAAAATCCTCAGTTGGAAGATAGAGTATTTGATAGTATTGCCCAGAGGTTGGTAGCGAACGTAAGGTCTATATAGGTGGATCTAAAGAAAAATTAACGCATTAAAAGGCTAAAGGCCTTAGGTGCAACAGATCTAGCAGATGCCGAGATCTGGCTTGACTTGATAGAAAAATGTTTCAATGTGATGAGATGCCCAGTCGGTTTACTAGTGTTTTTACTATAGAAAGGAGCTGAGAAATGGTGGAAGATCGTAGATGTCAGAAGGAACATATCTGAAGCTATGTCATGGCCAGAGTTTAGAAAAGCTTTTGAGGAGAAGTATTACCTCAGCTCGTTCAAAGAAGCTAAGAGAGATGAGTTCCTCAGGTTAGTTAAAGGTCGATGAAGATCGCTGATTATGAGCTGAAGTTTACTGAGTTGTCTCAGTATGCTCTTCAGATCATAATCAGCGATCTTCATCGATCCTTTAACTAACCTGAGGAACTCATCTCAGATCATAGTAAAAGAGAAGGATAGATGTAGAAGATTCAATAATAGTTTGAGGAAAGAGATTCATACATCAGTCACATCTATAGCTAACTGGATAGATTTTACTCAATTAGTAGAGGCAACTATCAGAATTGAGAGGAGCTTAGCTGGTGAAGAACAGGAAAGAGTTCCAGAAGAATCAAAAGGTAAGAGTTTCAGGCCTTATTTCTGTGGACAGTCAGCAATGAAAGGTCAAACAGTTGGGAGTCAGCAGGGCTCGAGTTGGAAGAGATCGAGAAATCCAGCTGGTTCAGTTAGTAGATCAGGGATAGGATGTACTGGTAAGTCTGTAGCTAGTACCACTAGGAAAACCCCATGTGCGAATTGTGGTAAGCATCATTTAGGGACATTTTACAGTAGAAGGAATGTTTGTTTCCAATGTGGCCAGGTAGGTCATTTCAAGAAGGATTGTCCTCAGTTAGTTCGAGAGGCTCAGGTAAAACAAAGGATGATTTCTCAGATAGTAGATCAACCAAAAGCAACTGGAGCCAGAGGTGAAGGTTTCAGTGGAGCCAATTAGAAAGAGGTAGCAGGACGACCTCAATGAAAAAAATCTAAATAGAGATTCAGTGAGAGGAATCAGATCGTTCAAAATCCCATTGAGAAAGAACACATACAATTACAGTCCAAACGGAAACGATTATGCATAAATAGTAAATTACAACATGTTTCTTTAAAAGACTAAACAAGGGATAGAGTATGCAAACCTTTGAAGAACTCTTCTTCAAGTACCTCTCGATCGTTCAGCAACTCGTTCAAGAACACAAACTTGAATGCAACGATCAAAACACGATTTCAACGGACGACTGGATGAACCTCAATCCCGATCAAGTCCAACTCGATCCTCAAGCGAAATTAGAACACAACAACAAGAGTTATTTTGGTATTCTCAGTGTGAGAATCCATGAGTTATGGGCTCTGTATGACTTTGGATTGAGGAAAGCAAGAGGTAGACAATCGAGTAAGTGGGAGATGAATGTTGTCTATCGTATAGACGAAATACTCGATTGTTTAGAAAGATGAAGCCTAGCATATAGACTTTGCTACTCAATCATGTAGCAACGAGTAAACGAGTAACTATTGTATAGTAAACTTGTAACTCAATCATGTATGCTCTCTATGCTATCGTTTAGTAAAATCTTTTTACTTGAGCCTTTTTGTGAGATTTTTCCGAATGAATCATCAACTGAATTTTGGAAAAAAAAATTCTTTCATCTCATAGTTACCATGAAACTTCCAATAATCTCCCACTCAATTCGGTTATTAGAGAAAACAAATAATTAATTATCATATAATTAATATGTTATAAATAAATATAATAATCAAATTATCATATTATATTTGTAACCTATAGTTTTAATATTTCATCACATGAAACATGTAAACCATAATTCTTTTTCTATTTTATGGTATTTAATATAAACCATATTTATATTGATTCCTCTAATGATAATGTATCAAATACATCATATCAATTATATCACATATAATTGAATTTTCTTTTGTTAATTTGAATACTTCAAATTAACCTAAAATCTGATTCTCAACTTGAACCCATTGAGCTATCAAGGGGACCTCATAGACCTGTAGTTTGAATCTCCAACGGTATGTGAATAACTAATTAAACTCTTTAATCAAAAGATCCACCATTTGTTAACTGTTGGTCATTCCACTGAAGACCGACAGCTGCACTCTTCACATTACAAATATATTTCTATGTCCATATGACCAATCAAAAGTGCGATGACCCTTCACAAATCGCTCGTAAGTACATCTGGGCCAATTCACCATTTTGCCTCGTGTAGTTACATCTAACTCCTTAGGTACCATTGATTCCTCTAATGAACAACAAGTCATAATTCTATTATGACTAAGTCCTCTCTGGCCACTATGCTCAAGATCTAGAATCAGTCCTTAAGGAAGCAATTTATCTGCTTACCCTTACTTCAGGGAAGAAGTGAATTCCGTCTTGTGTAGCTGAGTTCCCAACTCTCAATTCAGACGAATCCCCAAAATGATAGGCTTGTTGAGTTCGCAATCTGGCCACTCTCACCCATACAAATTAAAGGACTCCCTTATAGGCAGGAGTTCCCAACTCACTCAGCAATAAGGTTATGTCACCTATGGTCATTCTATTGAAATGTAAGTCTCAATTATCAACGACATTATATAAAGAGACTAATCATCCCGTGGTCCGGTCTTATACAAACTCTTTGTATAGGATATCCCCGCTCATATGTCTCTACATGAATGGTCAGGATCAGACCATTTGTAGTACTTTACAACACTTGTAACATCTACAAAGCGGGCTATATCCGTAGTGTCACCAGGATAAGGTATCCTTCCTTTATCCTTATACTACAGACCATTTAGGTTATTACTTAAGGCATGATCCACTTGTATGTCTCCACATACATGCTTAAGTTACATGAAATAACCATAGATCTTAGTTTATTGGATTTGAGTAAATGCTTATAAAATAACATTTATTTTATTAATAACAATATGTGTACAAAAAGTATAAAAACTACGAGACCACCGGGAGAATTAGGACACTAATCCTAACACTCAGCAACAGGGTAGAGTATATGTAGTAACCCGCCTGGGGTGGAGGAGTCACCAAATGTTGTAACTGGTAAAGTAACTTTATATAACCAATTTGGTTATGTATTATCAGATCCTGGTGCTATACTTTCATTCATATCCAACATGTTTTCATTGTATATAGATAGGATGCTTGAAAGCATGCCCGATGAGTTGTTTATTTCTACACTTGTTGGAGATATACTAGTAGTGCTGAAATATTACAGGAACTGTGAGGTAATAATTAAAATCCAGAGTTTATGGGTTGATTTAATTCCTCTAGAATTGCTTGAATTTGATGCTATTCTAGGCATGGAGTTTTTAAGTAAATATTATGTCTTTATTGATTGTTTTAAGAAGAAGGTAGTATTTAGAATGTCAGAAGAGAAGGAGATATTGTTTGTCAGAAGCAAAATACTTCTCCCTAGTAGTTTGATATCAACAGTTAAAGCTAGAAAGTTGTTGAGCAAAGAATGTGTTGCCTATCTGGCACATGTGATTGTTTCATAGGATAAGAAGTTAAAGCTAGAAGACATGTCAGTTGTGTAGGAGTTTCTGGATGTGTTTCTTGAAGAGTTATCAGGATTGCCACTTGGCAAGGAAGTTGAGTTTACTATTGATTTAATTCCAGGTATAGCCCCTATTTCGTAAGCCCCGTACAGGATGGCATCAGCAGAGTTGAAAGAGCTAAAGGTACAATTATAGGAATTAGTGGACAAGGGGTACATTAGACCCAGTGTGTCACTCTGGGGAGCGTCAGTTCTGTTGTGAAAAAGAAGGATGACACTTGCAGGTTATATATAGATTACAGACAACTAAATAAGGTGACGATCAAGAATAAATATCCATTACTCTGTATTGATGATCTCTTTGATCAATTAAAGGGAGCCACAGTGTCTCTAAAATAGACCTGAGATCAGGATATCACCAATTGAAGGTAAAGAGGCGGATGTTCCTAAGACTGCTTTTAGAACCAGATACGAGAACTAGGAGTCCTTAGTAATGCCATTTGGTTTGACGAATGCCCTTGTGGTATTCATTGACTTAATGAATAGTATCTTTCATCCCTATCTAGATTAGTTTGTAATTGTTTTTATTGATGACATCTTAGTATATTCAGGTAGCAGAGAAAAGCATAAGGAACATCTGAGGACGGTGCTTCAGACGTTACGAGAAAAGAAGTTATATGCAAAGTTCAGTAAGTGTGACTTCTGGCTAGATCAGGTCATGTTTCTGGGGCATTTGGTATCAGCAGTAGGAGTTAATGTAGATCTCCAGAAGACAAAAACCATAGTAAACTAGAAGTGACCTACTACGGTATCTGAGGTACGTATTACAGGAGGTTTGTGGAAGCCTTTTCTAGGATAGCTCTTCCATTGTCTAACTAACAAGAAAGGAGGTGAAGTTTGAGTGGTCGCCTGAGTGTGAACGTAGTTTTCAGAAGTTGAAGGAAAGACTAGTGTCTACACCAATACTTACTCTTCCTACCTCATGTAAGGAATTTGAGATTTATTGTGATGTGTCCAGGCAAGGGTTAGGATGTGTTTTAATGCAAGAGGGTATGGTAGCCTATGCTTCTCGACAATTAAAGAAGCATGAGTGTAATTACCCTACACATGCTCTGAAGTTAGCAACTGTAGTATTAGCTCTGAAGCTAAGGAGACATTATTTGTTTAGGGAGCGTTGCCACATATTTACTGCTCATAAGAGCTTAAAGTAAATTTTTTATTAGAAAGAACTGAACTTGAGACAAAGGAGATGGATGAAGCTGATCAAATATTATGATCGTACTACAAAGTACCATCTAGATAAAGCAAATGTGGTAGCTGATGCCCTAAGCAGAAAGTCAGGAACGGTAGGAACTACTCTCTGTTCCATACGAGGTTATTGCTGCAGGAATTAAAGAGTGTTGATGTTGTTTTAGCAGTCGGCCAAGCAAGGAGTTTGGTAGTTTCATTTCAGGTACGATCTACCTTAGTTGATGATATTTATCGTGAATAGTTAGGAGATTCTGATCTCCAAAAGATAGCTAAAAAGGTAGGTAAGAATCAAAGGACATACTATGAGCTAAGAGCAGACAAAGTTTTATTCAAAGAGGGTAGGATATGTGTACCTAATGCCCTAGCTTTGAAACAGGCCATTCTAGAGGAGGCTCACAGTTCAACCTATGTTATGCATCCAAGAAGTACAAAGATGTATAAAACATTAAAAAAAGTCTTACTGGTGGCCTGACATGAAAAAAGAGATAGCAGAATTTGTTAATAAGTGTTTAATTTGCCAACAGGTAAAGCCTGAACAGTAGAGACCCACAGGATTACTTAATCCACTCCCAGTACCAAAATGGAAATGAGAGCATATTACGATGGATTTCTTATTTGGCTTGCCTAGAACACCTTCAGGTATGATGAAATTTGGATAATTGTTGATAGGTTGACGAAGACGGCTAAGTTTTTACCAAGAAAGATCACTTTTACCCTAGATAGGTTGGCCAAGCTGTATGTTGACAGGATAATAAGTCAGTATGGAGCTTCAGTATCAATAGTATCTGATCGAGGCCTAAGGTTTACTTCGAAGTTCTGGCCTAGTCTACAGAGAGCTCTGGTTACTAAGTTACATTTCAGTACAGCTTTTCATCTGTAGACAGATGGTCAATCAGAGCGAACAATCTAGACATTGAAAGATATGTTAAGAGCATGTGTACTCCAGCTTAAGGGAAGTTGAGATACCCATTTGTCGTTAATAGAATTTGCATATAATAATAGCTATCATTCCAGTATTAGAATGGCTCCATACGAAGCTTTGTATGGAAGGCCTTGTAGAACACCAGTGTGTTGGAATGAGGTTGGAGAAAGGAAGCTGATAGGCCCAGAACTTGTGCAGCAGACTTCAGATAGTGTTAAGTTGATCAAGAAAAAACTGAAAATAGCCTGAGACAGGTAGAAGAGTTATGCAAACAAGCGAAGAAGAGAGATGGAATTTGAAACTGGTGATCAAGTATTCCTTAGATTGTCTCCCTGGAAATGAATATTCAGGTGCAGGAAAGGAAAGCTAAGTCTGAGATATATAGGGCCATATGAGTTAGTAGAGCATATATTGGCCCAGCTGCGTATAAGTTAGCTTTACCTGTAGAATTATCTCGGATTCACGATGTCTTCCATGTGTCTATGTTGAGGAAGTATGTATCATGTCATATTCATGTGTTACCAAAACAACCAGTACAGTTAAAGGAAAACCCAGCTTATGAAGAATAACCAATTGAAATTCTTGATAGAAAGAAGCAGATGCTGAGGAACAAGACGATATCTTTGGTAAAGGTATTATGGAAGAATCATGGAGTTTAAGAAGCCATCTGGGAGATCGAAGAGCAAATGAGGAGTAGATACCCTCATTTATTCACTTAATGAACTTGTAACAAATTTCGAGATGAAATTTCATAAGGGGGAGATAAATTGTAAACCTCAAATCCTATTTTCCGTACTTAAGTATGTTAATTAATATGTTAAGATTGATTAAGTAAGAAATTCTTAATAGAAAGGAGTAGGTGTTGAGGAACAAAACGAGGTATTATGGAAGAATCATGGAGTTGAAGAAGCCACCTGGGAGATCAAAAAGTAAATGAGGAGCAGATACCCTCATTTATTCACTTGATGGACTTGAAGCAAATTTCGAGGATGAAATTTCATAAGGGGGAGATAAATTGTAAACCTAAAATCCTATTTTTCGTACTTAAGTATGTTCATTAATATGTTAAGTAAGATTAAGTAAGAAATTCTTGACAGAAAGGAGCAGGTGCTAAGGAACAAAACGAGGTGTTATGGAAGAATCATGGAGTTGAAGAAGCCACTTGGGAGATCGAAGAGCAAATGATGAGCAGATACCCTCATTTATTCACTTGATGGACTTAAGCAAATTTCGAGGACGAAATTTCATAAGGGAGAGGTAAATTGTAAACCTCGAACCCTATTTTCCCTACTTAAGTATGTTAGTTAATATGTTAAGTAAGATTAAGCTTATGATAGTATTATGTTTGTAGGGAAAGGCTTGAGAATGCTAAGAAAGAAAAAGAAAAATGTTCTAAGTGTTGATTATCAACGGCTCGTGGGTATAAGTGTAAGTGAGCTTGGTTAAAAGAAGAAAATTTGGCTAAGTGTGGAAGCCAAGATGCATTGTCAGTGAGCAGCAACCTTATGCATCATTTAAGGTTAGATTGAGTGCAAGACAGGTGTTGGGGTAAGAGGAGACACAGCTAAGTGTTGGGCGAAGATGATGCTATGCGCTGTGAGTGAGGACACCACCATGATGTTTACCTTCGTATTCTCGGTGGGAGAATTCAGAATTTATGGACTCTGTATGAACTTGACTTGAAGAAGAGACAGGAGAACAACAATCGTGTAGACGATCGAGCAAGTAGGAGATAGAAAACTGTCTATCACATAGACGATGTGCTCGATCGTTTAGTAAATGGCAGCTTATCGTATAGACTTAGTCGTGCGATCGTTTAGCTACGACCAGCTAAATGACTATCGTATAGTCAAAGCTCCACGATCATTTAGTCTCTTTACCTGCTATCGCTTAATGAAACACTTTCACTTGATAGCTTAATCCGTGAGTGACTTTCCGAATGAGGCAACTCCTTAAATTTAGGAAAACATTTTTCCTTTTATCTCACGGTTACTATAAAACCACCAATAACCTCCCACTCAATTGGTTATTAGAGAAAAAAAATTAATTATCAAATAATTAATATTATTATAAATAAATGTGATAATCAACTTACCATATTATATTTATAACCTATAGTTTTAATATTTCATCTCATGAAACATATATATCATAGTTCTTTTTCTATTTTATGGTACTTACTGTACATCATATTTACATTGATCCTCCACTTGATGTATCTCATACATCACACCAATTATTTCATATATAATTGAATTTCCTCTTGTTAATTTAAACACTTCAAATCAACCCTAAGAACTGATTCTCAACTTGAATCCATTGAGCTACCAAGGGAACCTTATGGACCTGTAGCTTGAAGATCTAACGGTACATGAATAACTGACTAAACTCTTTAGTCACGGGATCCATCATCCGTTAACTGTCGAGCATTCCATTAAAGACCGACAACTGCACTCTCCTCACTACAGATATATTTCTGTGTCTATATCAACCAATCAACAGTGCGATAACCCTTCACAGATCGCTCGTAAGTACAGTTGGGCCAATTTATCGTTTTGCTCCTATAGTTACATTTAACTCCTTAAGTATCACTGATTCCTCTAATGAACAATAAGTCATAGTCTTACTATGACTGGATCCTTTCTTCCAAAGAGAGGATGTGGCCACTATGTTCAAGACCCGAAATCAGCTCTTAAGGGAGTAATCTACCTACTTACCTTTGCTTCGGGGAAGGAGTGAATTTCGTCTTGTGTAACTGCATTCTCAACTCCTTAATCAAACAAATCCCCAAAAAGGTAGGCTTGTTGAGTTGGCAATCTGACTACTCTCACCCATACTAGTCAAAGAACCGCCCTCAAAGGCAGGAGTTCCCAAAACACTCAGAATTAAAGTCATGTCACCTATGGTCATTTAAGTGAGATGTAAGTTTCAATTATCAACGACGTTATATAAAGAGACGAATCATCTCGTGGTCCGGTCTTATACAAACTCTTTGTATAGGATACTCTCGCTCGCATGTCTCCACATGAATGGTTAGGATCAGATCATCTGTAGTAGTTTACAACACTTGTAAACCTCTATAAAGCGGGTCGTATCCGTAGTGTCACCAGGATAAGGTATCCCTCCTTTATCCTTATACTACAAACCTTTTAGGTTATTACTTAAAGCATGATCCACTTGTATATCTCATATACATGCTTAAGTTAACATAAAATAGTCATGGATCTTTGTTTATTGGATATGAGTAAATGCAAATAAAATAACTCTTATTTTATTCATAACAATGTGTACAATGTTTACAAACTACCAGACTCTAGAAGAATTAGGACACCAATCCTAACGCTTCATAGGCAGGAGTTTACAACTCACTCAGAATTTAGGTCATGTTACCTGGTCATCCTGATGAAATATAAGTCTCTATTATGAACGACGTTATATAATGAGACTAGTCATTTTGTGGTCTGGTCTTATACAAACTTCTTTGTATAGATTACCCCCGCTCACATGCCTCCACTTGAATGAATCAGATCACTTGTAGCACTTTACAACAATTGTAACATCTACAAAGTGGGTTGTACTCGTAGTGTCACCAGGATAAGGTATCCAGCCTTATCCATCTTTTACAGACCATTTAGGTTATCACTTAAACATGATCCACCCGCATGTCTTTACATACATGTTTAAGCTACAAAACCTTAGATATTAATTTATTGGTTTGTGGATTAATACAACTAAATGTCAAATAAAACATCACATATTTTATTATAAATAAAATGTTTGTACAATACAATTACAAACTATAGGACCCTACAAGATTTAGGGCATCAACTCCAACAGTTATGTAGTGATTTCTTGTATCGAGGGTTATTTAAGCAGGTTAAGGAAATTTAGATTGGTAGTAAGTGCCATAAAAGGATTGGTAACTACTGTCATCACATTTTCTCCTTGATTAAAAGGATAATCTAGGAGGGGGTGTGACATCCCCCCTCTACTCCGAATAACATAATAATCACTTAGTCATTTTCCCTCTCTGAAAATGTCCATCAAGTTTGGAGAAGAGTTATGGCTCCAACAGTTCACGTCCATCACTCAATGGTTTATTGATTGCTTGTGTGCGCGCCCGAGCATCCGTCCTACTGCTTGTCACGCGTGCCCGTGCACCCATGAGCACTGCCTCACCTACGCATGCCCATGCGCTACTTGGCATGCACCGGGGCCTTCCCAGTGCTTGCTATCTTGCCACGTTTGATTGCTCGTGCATGCCTCTGCACCCACCAACCTCCATCCCAGCACGTGCACCCACCCACGCTCATTTGTGTGTTGATGTAATGTTTGAGGCCCACCTATCTTGGATGTGTGCCAAAGCATGCTATTAGCTGGGCCACCTTGTGGTCTCTGAACATGGTTGCCACTCCCGTGCGTGCTCAAAAGTATGCCCTCTCGCACCTTCATAGCCTTGAACCTCATATGTTTCCATCTCTGAAAAAAGTCTTGTGACACAGAACCTTAATTAGATGCCAAATAGACCTGTTTTTAAAAAACTAAAAACCAAAAATAAAAAATCAATTGGTTATCAAACGACCCCTAAGAAACTAAATAGACAATTAAACATAAACTTTTAAGTTTAAAGACTTACGATTTAATAAATCTTCTTTTTCCTTTTTAAGACACGTTTTAGAGTAATTTGAGACATGACAATATTGATTTTAAAAACTTCAAAATCACTTTTCCAAACAAGTCACAAATTTGATTTTAACAACTTCAAAATCACTTTTCTAAATAAGCCACGAATTAATGTCACACTTAGTTCATATAGTTAGATTAGGTGAACTAAAGAATTATTTTTGCAAAATGTAGGGTATTGATCAAATGGCCTAATTCTTAGGAGTTGATCGTAAATAATGATAGGTTTCAATATGCAAAACATTTTAGTTGTTTTGTATGAGATCCGATCCTAATAAATTCCATCCTAAATTTTTTTTCTTTTTTCTTTTTTCTAATATTTTAAATATTTTCCCACCCTCAACGATAATTCAAATATCAAACTATTAGAGAAGTATGTAAATATTTTAATTCTAAATTGGTTAAGTTGCCCGATTTTCATGACTTGAAAATCGAACAATTGTAAATAGTTTTACCTTGACACGGTTTCAAAAAAAAAAAAAAAAGTTATATCAATTCTAGAAAACAAGCCTTCAAATCTCTAAGATGGTTAATATTTTGTTCATTTTGGACATTAACCTTCATGACTTTGTTTCTTGTTTTATCCAAAAATCTTTATACCAATCGAGATAATTGTAATTCCTTATAAACCATGATCATTTTTCATCTAGTTATGTGAGTCTTTGACATTCCTAACTACACAACTATTAAAAAAAAATTCTTATTGTAATCATCCAAATAAATAATACTATCTATCCTAGAAAATATTCATTAAAAATATATATTAATTTATGAATACATTTAAGTGCTATCTTGGATTGTATTCATTTTTGTCCAACCTATTCAAGTATATAATTAATTAAAAAGGGTCACATGACCAAAACTTTTATTATATATATATATATATATTTGTAATTAAAAGAAATGAATGATTATAAATGTGCGAGGACATCCGAGTATTATTCTTAATATATATCAAACTTCTCTTATGGCAAACAACAAAAAGAGGCAATATGTCAACTAAAAAAATAATTTACCATTTATGAAGAACAAAACACAGGCCTAAAATTAGAATAAATTCTCCCTATTTCGAGGATCTAATGTTGTGTTCCCAATGAGATCCCCACCGTTCATCGGCCCAAACACAAAGAATGGCCATTGGAAAAAATGATGGACATGTCGGGTACACACACTCGTGCACTGTTAGCTCTTTTATGCAGTGGAAAATTGAGAATCGAGATGGGGGACTTTGCTTCTGCCCCACTGTTTTGTTCATCAAAATCATGTTATCTTTGTAGTGAAGAAATGAAAAGTAGGGTAGTCAATCACTCCATGTGCCCTTTCTCTGTACGTGTGTTAAACAAATCGTACAACCCATATCCCATTTCCATATTGCCTTCATCTAATCTACTGTTGGAGTGTAATTAAAGTTTTACGTTGATTGGACAACAGAAAGACTTCATGGTGTACAAGTAAAGATAATTATCGTCTTATGGACGTGAAACAAAAATTAAAACTATAAGAGACCATTTGGTTTAATGTTTTAAGACTCCGTTTGAGATTGCGTTTGTAATCATAAAAAGTAATTATAGAAAAATCTAACTGTCTACCTTGTTTTGTAAAATGAATTATTTATTAATCTAGCAAAATCACTCTCTAATTTTAACTCAGGTGTAAAAGCGTAGAGATACTAATTTTTAGATTTAGTCTATTAACCATTTAACTAAATGTATTATAATAATATATTTGAATATTAATATATTTTGTTATATGTTTTTTTAAATGTTAATTAATTCATCTTTTTATAAGAATTATTTTTTAATCATTTTCCCAAAAAGAAATCTTTTAAATTTTTTATCAAATTATTTAGATCAAATAAAATTAGTTGGGATTTCAATCATAGATATTTTAAAATAAATTATAAATTAATTATCTAGACAAAAATAATTGAAATAATAACTCTAGTTTGATTCATATAACTAAATTACATAAATTTAGTATTAATTTACCAAACAGCATAGCCAGTTTTTTCTAATTTAAATTAAAATTTACTAAATACTACTTTACTTCCTTTCGCAGTTGCACAACTATCAATAATTATTTTAAAAGCTACAGCAACCTTAAATGGAGCCTAAAGATGCCCAAGAATTAAGTATAGAATAAAAAGTATGAGAATAAGATTGTTGAGAATTAAGGATTACTGTGTTTAGTTGTACATAGGAATGTTATCAAAATTTTATGGTAATAAATTAGTTTTGTATTTTATCTATAAAATTAATCATGAACAAATCTATAAAATTTTAATAGATTAATTGATAAACAATAAATTAAATTCAAAATTTTGAGTAAAATTAATTATATAATTATTAAATAATAATATAATTAAATTATTAATTACAAATATTTGTAAAATGAGTAATTTATAATTAAAATTATTTGATTACAAAATTTGATATATCAATTTGATGAATTTATATAAATATGATGTATTAACGTAAGACTATATTACTTTACGATGAAAATGAAAAGAATTGATCTCATAACCCGAAAACTAAAGAGATGTCAATGAATAATCAATTTGATGTGGCAGTCCTCTAAATAATAATTAAGTGTGAATTCGAAAATCTACAGAGCCCAAAGCATTTCTTCTTTTGTTATCGTGATGCAAATTGCTTCTCCAATTCTAACCTTCTACAAGGTTGATTTTTCGTGAAGTATATTGAATGGTTTTGATCGAATTGTCGTTTGACTGAACATGGACCCACTAATTCAATCTAACCCATATTTGAAAAGGGTTGGCCCATAATCCAAATTCTTACACTTGTCCATCTCCCTTTCAAAAGATGTGACAGTGGTCCCGAGTTGTGGAGGTATGGTAAATTTTCGTATTTTTAACTTATTAGATTAAAAAAATTCTAGAACTACTGTGATGTAATAAGAAATTTTTTTCATATCTTATGACCATAATCTTTAGGCATAATATGAGTCCACAACTATCAAAATGGAATTCAAACAACAGAACTCTTTGAATTATGTTTATGTGTTTAATAATTTTCTTAAAAGAAAAGAAGGGCACGTGTGAGGTAACCCTCTATGGCTTTGCCGTATGGATTTAGAGGGAAGGTAGCATGTGTCAGATGTTTTTAGGGGTGTGATTAAGAGGGGTTGGGACCCATGACTGCCAACTCATCACAATTTAAGGGAAATAATCAAGTGGATCACTACCTGAACTCGAGTGAGGGGTGTGAGAATTGAAAGTAGGATGACAAACTTCCCCACGAGGTCGCATCTACAACCCAATCGGAACGTAGAATCCTTGATTTGATTGGATATGGGATCAAACCAGAGATTTAAATTGAGATATATATAGACTACCGAAACAATAGTTGAAAAGCTATTGTTTTAATTTTTTTTTTAATTTTAATTTTCTAATATAATCAATTTAATTTTTAATAATTTTTAATAAAATAACATAAAAATATATTTTTTTAATTGTTAATTTAAATAAATATATGTAATAATAATATTAATTTCTTACCTGAAATTTACAATTTCATTGTAAATATTAAATTTAATTAATTTAAAATAATAAAAATACAAAAATAAAAAAACAAGAATTTTTAAAATGGAAAATGGAATGGAGGCGGGGATTAAAAATCTCCATGAGGATAGGGATGGGAGTGCATCCCTACCCCGCTCGGACCCATTACCCTAATTGAAAGCCTAATCCCAGCTGTATCCTTGAAAACCTGACATAATACCCTTTTGAACCTTTTGTCAACAAGACGCATCTCCTCAAATATCTGTTAATAATAATTGTTTATTCTTGAAATTGGATTGAGTTTTTGTTGGGTCCAAATCCAAAAAATGTTAGATTCAATGTAAACATTTGAGTTGTAGGTCGAAATTCAATACAAGATGGATTCAGATCTAACCAGTTGTATTTTCAAGAGTAAACTCATGAAGAGTTAGATATTAAGTAGACAATTAACACTATTTAGTCTATTAATAGAGGACTTGCACTCCAAATTAGCTTCTTGTCAAAAGACCAAACTTTCTAAAATAACATCAATGAGTTCTCATCAAATGGCGTATCAATGCATGTTTCAGAGGGGAGAAATTAAAATAATATTGTAGTTTTAAAAACAATTTATAAAGATAGTGTTGCTTTGAAACTATTTACAAAACTATGATTTTTTTTTTAATAGGTCGAGTGTTGAAAATTTGACCAACCTAGGTCGAATTTTCAACATTCGACCTTTACATTTTTTCTTTTCTTTTTTTTTTTTTTAAATTTTCTATTTTATAAATATGGTTGTTTTTTTAATTTTTTTTTAATATGTCGAGTGTTGAAAATTCGACCTACCTAGGTCGAATTTTCAACATATGTTTGTAATAGCTAAGTGATCGTGTAGGAGTTTATGGACGATCGTGTAGTGAGGAAAGAGAGCTTTCGAGAGTGAGAGTTTGGAAGACGCTGTCGTGGAGAGGCCATCGCAGCATGCCACTCCTGTCTCTTATACACATCTAGATGTGTATAAGAGACAGTCAGCATGTCGCTCATTGTCTACTTCCACTAGGCGATCGTGTAGTAAAACTCAGCGATCGTGTAGCACTTGGTAGACGATCGTATAGTAAAAAGTATGTGATCGTATGGGTTCTGAAAAGGCGATCGTGTAATAGTAATAATTAAGCGATTGTGTAGGAGTTTGTGGCCGATCGCAAAGGATTTAGTAAGCGATCGTTTAGTCATACTGAGCGATTGTGGAGAGATTGTAAACGACCGTTTAGCGTCTCATAAGCGACCGATTAATCTTGTTTGATTCCTATCGTCTAATAAAGAAGTTGTTTATCGTTCACTTGTTTTTTCCAGAAGTTTGCACCTATTGTTACATTAATAAAGAATTACTAAATGATCGCATATTAATTTTACTAAACGATTGTGTGTGATCGTGTATAATTACTAAACGATCGCATTGTAATTTACTAAACGATTGTGTGCAATCGTGTATAATTACTAAACGATTCTTTAATTTCCTTTAGGTCGAAGGTTTCTTCTTTAATTTTTGACCCTCGACCTCTTCTTCAATTTTTGTCCTCTTTCTTTACTTTCCTTTAAGTCGAGGGTCAAACCCTAGACCTCTTCTTCAAATTTTATCGTCTTCTTCTATTTCCTTTATGTCGAGGATCTTTAATTTCAAAATTCCCGCCCTCGAAAACTCCAAAACAACCCTAGATTTCTAAATAGTTTCAGAACCACTATATTTTCCTAATCACAATAATAATAATAATAATAATAAAACTCCTTTCAGAAGCCTCCTTTCTTTATTGACGAAGCTAATTCGAATGTGGCCACACGAGTTTTTTTTCCTGATGTGTGGGGCGTCAATTTTTATTTTTATTGAACTCACTTCCATATAAGGCGTTGATCGAGCAAGATTCGTCTCCCATGTTTTCTTCTTACTCTTAGTGGTCTTTTTATAGTTAGGTTGGTTTTGGGTCATGTTTTTATTTGATCCTTAGGTTTTAAAATGTTACATTTCTAATCCTTAAATTTTGAGTTCTGTTTCAATTTAATCTCTAAATTTAAAATATGTTACAATTTGATCTTTCAGTTTTAAGATTTATCTTTTTAACTTAAATTTTTCACTTAATACTCACTTTCAGTCTCTTGCTTTAATCTCTATTAATTAAATAAAAATAATTATGAAGTGGACTTTCAAATTTAATTTTATTAGTAATGAAAATTAGTGATAATTAATTATAACTCTTTTAAATTAACTAATAGACATCACCACTTAAAGAGGAAAAGTGGGTGTTTAGAGAAAAATCAGGGTTAAACATGTAAATCTTGAAGTTTAGGGATCAAATCAAACCGAAGCTCAAATTTCAATGATGAAATCGTAATATTTTGAATCTAAAGACTTAATTGAAACCTCACTCAATATTTAAGAACTAAAAATATAATATTTTGAAACTTAAGGATGAAATAAAAGTTACTATTATAGTTTTGGACGAAACTTGAAATAGACTCAATTTTGTTGATTAAACCATTATTATTAGGCAAAAAGATTAGATTGATGGCTGAACTAAAACAACTTAATTTTAGTGGGATCTAGTTGTAGATTCAACCTAAATAACATGGACTTTATTCTATCTTTTTTTTAATAAAAAGAAGTAAAATGTATCAACTTATACCGTTGAAGAACTACCAATCCTTTTTAATTTTTTTTTTTTTTTTTTTTCTATTTATGATTATCAACCTTGTTGATGACAAAATCAAGATAAGAGACATTCATATGGCTTTCACATGTTACAAGTTGTGAATTTGTATTTTGAGGAAGAGGCCGTTGTAAAATAATTACAAAAACACACTTGTATGTTGTTTGCCATAGACAATCTGATGCTTAAATTAATTTTCGCCAGGAGAGTTAGAGCAAGCAATTTAGGTAAGAGAGTGAACTTACTCGATATGGAGCTATCATGCTCTATATATAGTGGGATTAAACCTAAGACTTCCTTCATTCTATTAGGAAAAGTACTCAGATTTCTTTCGTCTTTTTAGGAATAGGACTCTTAAAAGTTGGATTGAGCAACACTTGGACTCCATATAGGATTGGCCGACCCAATTGTTTTATCCTCTCTTCTTTGGCAGCCGTCCAAAGGAAAAGGACGAATTGATCGTTGTCTTGATCTCCGAGACTAAGGAGGGCCAATTGGGTCGAGTGACCCAAATGCTTTGCCTCCCTCTCGTCTTTGACATCTATCAAAACGGGTGAGGTGAGGTGGCATCGATCTCAAAGAGGCGAGCCAATTGGGTCAAGTGACCCAATTGCTTCGTCTACTTTTCATTGAGATCTTTCATAGATCTTCTACTCGTCTTAAATTCGATTGGGATGGAACAACTTTTCTAATCTTACTCCCAAAATTGATTTCTTCTCACAGGTGTTGAAATACCCACAACAAGCATAACCATCATTCATTTTTAATTAGAAGAGATTTATACATCTACATTTTCATATTCATTTGTTATTTGTTATTATTATTTTTATTAAGAATATAGGATCTATTTTGATTTAAGTTTTAAATACTATTTTGATTATGACATTTTAAAATTTGATTCATGTCTATTATCTACTTTCAATTTTATTTCATTTTAGTTTACATATTTTTTAAACTTTAGTTTTTGTTTTGCATTTTAGTAAATTACAAATTTAAAAAATACATACTTTTGTAATACTATTTTTAAAATTCATTCAACGATAATCAATATAACATCTTTCTTTTTTCAAATATATATATATATCTTTCAAACTATTTAATTTTATCTTGTTTAGTTTACAATGAGATAAGAGATTATATATTATATTGCCCAAAAAGACATCTTAAGACACAACTAATAATAAATTCATCCCAAGTAATTAGAAAAATTGCAATGGATGCCAATTTGAATATATTATATTGTAGATGTGTCACCCATATTTAATATTTTATAAATATGGCAAAAACTTCAATTTAGATTTCAAATCATTTTTTATTTCATATTTTTCCTAAACAATCAATTGATAGAGAGAGAAAGAAAGATAGAGAAGGAGAGAAACGTATCGACCAGAGATCGGATGTCCGATAGAACGGTGGCTGGCGGTAGATGGTGTGCAGTAGTTGGTGAAAGAGATATTTAGGGGGGAGGGGAGGGGATTATAAAAGATCAATGCATCATTATCAAGTTCATCAGAAGTATATCAGTCAAGTGTATCATTATCAAGTATATCGGTCAAGTGTATCAAGTTTATCAACAATATAAACGAGTGCATGATTGACATGTATATTAAATATATCAGTGAAGCGCATCATTATCAAGTATATCAAGTAGATCAGTCAAATATATCGGCAGTATAAGCAAGCGCATGATTGACAAATATATCAAGTATATCAATCAAGTGCATCATTATTTAGTATATCAACTATATCAATCAAGTGTATATTAGTAGTGTATATAAGCGTATACCGGCAATGAAGGCATTTGTGGCATTTTACATCTTTTATATGTGGGTTGGACTTCATTTTTTCCATTTCTGCAAACAATAAACATGCAGGATATAGGCCTTATTAATGTACTTTGTTTTACCATTTTCGCAAGTGCCCACGTAATCAAAGGAAAGTTATTAAATTATAATCTTAATAGATTAAAGGGGGTGTTTGGCACACCAATATGGGTTGAGTTGAGTTGGTAAAAATTATCAACTCAATTTCGCCCCATTAACTTTAATAATGTTGGTGGAGTTGAGTTAGTTTTTTTTTTTTTTTTTTTATCAACTCACCCCAACTCATTTCAACTCTCCCTTCAATTCACACCAACTCTCTCTCTCCTTCTAATATTTTCAATGGCTCCATCCCGGCCATCATCAGCGATTACCACTACCGCACTCCGTGTGACACACTCCGACGACCACCTTCGCGCGACCAACTCTGGACTTCGGTAACCACCTTCGATGACAACTTTGACAACAAACTCTGATGACCATATTCACTCGGCTAACTCCGATGACCAACTTCAGACTCTAGCAACATCGATGACCAACTCCGACGACAAATTCAGGCTTCAACAACCACTTTCAACGACAACTCCGACAAAGACCATCTTCGATGATCAACTTTGGTGAACACCACCTCTGTCAACTAACACTAACATTTACCTTAGACAACCAACTCCGACGGAGACCACCTCTAACAAGACCCTTAATGACAACCTAAGTCTTAGTGTTTCAATCTAATTCATTTCGAACCTTTGAAGGTATGTTGTATTATGTTTGATTTTAATTTTATTTACATTTAGTTTTATCTAATCTAAATATAGTTTGTTATCTTACTTGTAGTGCCCAAATTAATTGCAAAATTTCTTTAATAATTAGTTTGAGGTTTATTAGTTTTAAGTTCGGATTCTACTTTTTATACTCCAAATTTTGTTTAATTGTTGGGAAACAATTTCAATGTATCGAGTGTTAGTCATTATTATGTTTTTTTTTTTATGTTAAGTATTTTTTAAAATAAAAAAGTGTTTAAATGAAAAAAAATATTGAAAACTATTTTTTTTCTTCAGACCTTTAGTAAATCTCAAATTTAGTTTTTCAAAATTAATTTTAATTGATATTGGTTAAATAATAATATAATTTTATGTAAGGAAAGACTAAGAAAAATTATTTTAAATGACAAAACTGTTGAAAATATTTATAAATAATAACAAAATTATTTTTAATTGATATTGGTTAAAATTTTAATTAGAAAAATGGGGAATCTCCACGTGAAAACAGGGAATGGGACCCCACGGGGACCCCGTTTCCACGACGGAGAATCCCCGCCTTCAAATGCGCGGGGATGGGCAGAATTTCCCCTAGGGCCAGGGACGGGGGACACCCCTCGCTCTGCCCCGGCCCCGTTGCCAATCCTAAGATAGACAATAAATTTTACTATATTTATGAATATTTTGATTCATTTTCCTATATTTGTAAAGAGCCCAAAGATTAAAATATTTTCAAAATTTATAAAGAAAATATTAATACAATTTTTTAAACAAAAATTAACAAAATAAACAAACATCATAAACTAAAAAATTTATTGAAGGTAGATTGACTAAATTTTGACCTTAAAATTTTAGAGACGAAAATGAAACAAAATTGATGGTAAAAAATCAAAATGATAATTTAATCTATATTAGATATATATTAACATAATGACTATATTTGCAACCATTCCTATTATATATGATATCAATACCATAATTACACTACAAGGTTGCACTTCTACATACTATGCCAACTAATTTAATTAAATGGAATGAATGAATAAATAACAGAATTGTTTTTTTGAAACATTAATCAATTTCGTTATGCACTTATGCTTCTCTATATATCATAAATATAATAAACCAAATATGATGCTTTATTTATTTATTTATTATTTCCTACTTTAAGCAAATTAAAATTTAGACTTTGGAAAGGAGAGGTAATTAAATTCTTGACCAGTTTAGCTTTATTTTAGTTGACAATGAAATTTCATTTCCAATTCAAGGAAAAAACTGTAATTTTATTTTGTATAAAAAAAGCCCTATAATCTCACTACTTAAAATCTTCATTGGATTATTATTTAAGCTTACTATACTTTTCATTTTCTTTTTAAAGAAACATTAGTGAAATTTTAGATCTCGTTGGGTAGTTTTTTGTTTTTTAAAATTAAGTCAATTTCTTACAATGATTTACATTTTTTTTAAGTACAATGATTGAATTTGTAGTCTAATTCCAAAAACAAAAGCTACTTTTTAAAATCTACTTTTTTATTTTTTTTAGTTTTAACTCCGAGATTCTATATATTTGATGAAATCTTGGCTGAATAACTCCAAAATTCTTTATATTTTCCCAAGTCTTAATTTCTTATTTGCAAAATTTGAACTTTTACAAAACTTAAAAATCATAGTGCACTCGAGATCTATATCTAAAAAATCATAATTAGTAAATTTATTTACAAATTTGGAAATTCATATAATTGTGGAAACAAAAATTAGGGTAAAGATTTGAAAATTTAAGTAAAAATTTGATATAAGATTTGAAAAAATAATTGAATTTGGAGAAAATTAGAAAATATATAAGATTTGAAAATATTATATAATATTTGCAAAAATTAGTAAAATTCTGGTGTTAATATAGAATTTATTGAAAAAGTACAAAATAATGGATAAGTTAGAAAAAAAATATTTTTTTAATTAAATACCGGTGATCGATCCGTCCGAGATGGATGGAGAAAAATTAGTTTAACCCGAAGTCAAAAAATGTGCTAGTTTAGAAAAGTGACAATTTGCCGGGTAATATCCATGGTGCAAGATACAAAAACAAAGCAGGCTATAGCATAGCATATCTATTACATCTTCGTTGAGGATATTCTGGACATTACACAGGTGCTAAATCTAAATTATGCTGTGGCAAATATGAAAATCTTTATTATTATTATTATTATTATTATTTTGAGGGAGAAATCCGGAAAGCTTACGAAATTAAAATAAAAGGTAAATTAAACCTAATCCCATCATGTCCGTCACTCGTTGTCTCTATTTTTTCAAAAAAATCATTAAACTAAAAATCTTATCTTTTTCTTCAATGTACATTTCCCTTTCTGTTTACAACGTTACAATTTTATTTTTTTTAAAAGAAGAAAAGTATATATATTAATATGAATATTCTAATTAAACTATTTTTTCCTTTAATTATAATAAAACCCATATGAACTCAACACTATTTGGACTTTTTCCTCCTTTGGCTTGTTTTTATTGTTTGTTTGTTTGTTTCAATAATTTTTTTTTTCTTTTTTACTCTCCTTTTGGTTAATTTTCAAAACCCACCTCACAGGCTGAGGCTGAGGCCCTATCTATTGGCTTTGCTTCCATTTATTCTCAGCTTTAATTTCCCTTAAAAATCCCGACTTTCTTGTTCCCTTTCAACGGCTCAACCCCTCCATTTTTGTCCTCCATTCCAAATATGATTTTTAATTTCAATTCTTATGTAATTCAATCCCAACCCTTCATCGTCTCTGCTATAATCACCATATAGATTCTCTACTTTGTGTTTCCTTGTTTCGTTTTTTACCTTAACCTTTACCTGCTTGTCTCGCGTTTCTAATTTTCTTTTTGGGAGGAATCGATTTCTTCCCATTTTGTTGTTTCTTCTTCTTCTTCTTTTTTTTTTTTTGAATTAATTAATGTAAGAGCCGACCCAGAAGGCAATAAATTAATTTTAATTTCTTGTTGGGTTTTTAAAGATTTAATTTTTTTTTTTTTTAATGGCGGATTTGATGGCAATGGTGGCGAGTTTTTGGAGAACATTTCTTCTTGTGTAGGTGTAGCTTTTCTTCGTGGAAGTCTTGGGGATAAGACCCATTTTTGTGAAACTCAGGTACGCAGCCTTCTAAAGCTCCAAAATAGACTAATTCTCATGGTTTGAAGCTGGTGGGGTTTCTTTATTTGACGAAATCATTTACCCTTTTGATATTAAAGAATCAAATCCACGAAATCCCCTTCTTTTTTTTCTTTTCTTGATCTAATCGGAATAACCCCAAGAAATGTATGGGACTCAAAGCAAAAGAGATATTGCTCTAGAATTGCAAGCTCAGATTCCAATTCTAAGGCCGAGTATCCACGCAAGGAGGGCGAATATTACAGTTAAGTTTCAAGATCTATATGGGTTCACAGTGGAAGGCAATGTGGATGATGTTAATGTGTTGAATGAAGTTAGGGAAAAGGTTAGACAACAGGGTCGTGTTTGGTGGGCATTGGAAGCTAGCAAAGGAGCCAATTGGTACTTGGAACCCTCTGTTTCTGAAGGGATCGCCCTCAAATCCTCCCTCAAATTATCAACCCTTGCGAATGCCATCACTTTGAAGAAGTTGATTAGGAAAGGAATTCCGCCGGTTCTTCGTCCCAAGGTTTGGTTCTCCTTATCCGGAGCTGCGAAGAAGAAATCCACGGTTCCTGATAGCTATTACAATGATTTGACCAAGGCTGTCGAAGGGAAAGTCACGCCGGCCACTAGGCAGATTGATCATGTATGTTCTTTTCGAATGATCCTTGATTTTGGATGACTATGTACTTTGCAGCTCTAATTCTGTTCTTCCTTTTAGAATTCTGTTCTCTCTCACTCCCTTGTTAGTGAATACCTCATTGATTTTCCGTAGGCATGAGTCTCATCCATTAGCCAATCCAAGTTAGTTTCGTAATCCTATTGAGGATTTTGTATGCTTTGATTGTATGAGTTTTCGATTCTCATTGAAAATGAATATCAGAATTGCATTTCATCTTGACCATAAGGAGGGGTGCATCTTTTGTGATTTAGCTTTGGATTAAATATTTGAGTAGTTTAGGGACCTTAATTGTCTTTAAATCTACTTAACAAGGCTAAACTGATGAGGCAATAAATGGTACAGATGGGATCTGGAGTTAAATTTACTCTTTGGGTGGATTTGAATACAAATTTAACGTTAATGAGCTTGATTGACTCTCATAATATTTGGATGATAATAAAGTGTATGTTAGTTATTGTTGTTGTTGGTCCTAATTTTGTGATTCATAGTTTCAATTTGTGTTGAGTTATTGGTTTGTTCTTGTAACCACAAGATGCATGCCCTCATTGTGATTTGATTTATCCTTTCGTTCATTTATATTGGGTAAAATCATTGGAAAACCTTCGGTGCATATGATGTCTGGTATAATTTCTCTCTTAAGTTATAAATGATTGGAGTTCATTCACTTTATTTCATGATGCTTTCAATCATTTCAACTTGTTCCTGTGTCTTTTTATACACATGCAGGACTTGCCCCGTACTTTTCCTGGTCATCCTTGGTTAGACACACCAGAGGGTCATGCCGCTCTTCGTCGTGTTCTTGTTGGGTATTCCTTCCGTGACTCCGATGTTGGATACTGTCAGGTGGGTTTGTTTTCTCCTTTGCTCTAACATAACCATCTGCTCAGTAAATTAGCATAATTTTAGGATGGGTTTTTGCCTGTATACTTTACTCGTAGTTTGTGTGAATATGCATTTAGTATTCCACATCCTTTCTTCTCAGTCGAAAACTGGGATTCAACTCTCTCTCTCTCTTTCCGTCCTCATGCTTTGTTTCTCTAGAATATTGATTCAGAGTATGAAAATGATTTCTAGTTGCTATGGTTAAAAGACATGGTTATCACATACCATTGGTATTAATTTTTTTGTGGCTGAATCAGACCTGTAATTAATAGAACACTTTGGAATTAACTCAATTGTTGTGCAGGGCTTAAACTATGTTGCTGCATTGTTATTGCTCGTGATGAAAACGGAAGAAGATGCTTTTTGGATGCTAGCTGTCCTCTTAGAAAATGTTTTAGTTAGTGACTGTTACACGACCAACTTGTCAGGATGTCATGTCGAGCAAAGGGTGTTCAAAGATTTACTTACCAAAAAGTGTCCCAGGTGCCTTACTTTGTTTTGACATTCATTTATTGTCTAGTAAGTACAAGCATTTTTTTTTTTTTTTAAAAAATTGGAGTGTAAATGCAGGATAGCTGCCCATTTGGAAGCATTGGATTTTGATGTCTCCCTTGTAGCCACTGAGTGGTTCCTGTGTCTTTTCTCTAAGAGCCTACCTTCTGAGGTTAGAACTATGCTCTCTCTGGGTGTCCATGCTTGATTTTTTTTTTAATCTTTTATTTTTACAAGAAAAAGAAAACTGATTTCCTTTTCAACAGTGTCGAACCACTTAGGAGGCATATGGATTGTTGAGTTAGTTATTATAGTCTATGATTATTTTAGTGTGTGGATCCATATGGAGTGCTGAGTTGGTTATTATAGTCGATGATTATTTTAGTGTGTGGATACATATGGAGTGCTGAGTTGGTTATTATAGTCGATGATTATTTTAGTGTGTGGATTATAATAGTTTGTGTTTAAGTGTAGACTGTTTTAGTCTGTGTTATAATAGTCTGTGCTTGAGATGCAAACTATTTTACTCTGGGTAGAAAATAGCAAGCACCGTAACAAAAAGGGATTTCAAATAGTGTTACTATAGATACTTGTAGGTTATAAATAGTTGTAAATACCACTATTATATTTGAAACTCCAAACATGGAGTGGACTGTAATAGCTAAGTCCACCAATTTCAAGTTGCAGGGCCAAATACCCCTTTAATTCTTGAGCATTCAAACACTAGAAAATGTGGATTGTATACACGTTAACTGTAACGATATGGAATAATGGGAAATATCCAGTTTCAGACCAAATGGAACTCAAATTTGATAGTCCTTCAACATTGTCCATCTTTTGGATCAATAGTACTAACACAGCTGAGAGTTATACAAGTCTATCTGATGTGTATTCATGCATAGATGTTTGTATTAGAAAAATGTCTATACCATGTTTTAGTTATTGAAGAGACTGAAACATATACATGTTTGGGGTCTTTTTCACAGACGACTCTTCGTGTTTGGGACGTCCTTTTCTATGAGGGAGCAAAAGTTCTGTTTCACGTGGCTTTGGCTATCTTTAAGGTAACTGCTTGGAACTTGTAATCAATGCGATGGTCGAGATTTCTGTTTTCACCATTTGTTGAAAGTCAGATCAATGACCGTACTTGATCTCGAGCATTTCATAATTATATCTATATTTTGGATTTCAGATGAAGGAAGGGGAGTTGCTTATAACTCATCATGTGGGAGATGTGATTAATATTCTACAGAAAACTACACATTACCTATTCGATCCCGATGATCTATTGACGGTAACTGTCTTACATACAATAACATCTTTGCAAATTCATCTTGATACTGTTGTAGACTATGCCTCTGCACGTTGTAACTTACCGTGGTTTGAAGCTTCGACCTGACATTCCTTTTCCGACGAGGGTTTAAAGAAAGCTTTTGGATTGTGAACTTGCAGGTGGCATATGACAAAATTGGATCAATGACTACCAACACTATATCGAAGCAAAGGAAAAAGCAAGAACCAGCAGTTATGGCTGAGCTTGACCAGAGATTGAGGCGACTAAATTCCATTAAAGCGGATGACAAATAAGCCCTTTCATTCCCACCTGTCAAGCTCTGATCAAACTGTAACATTATAGCTATACACGACTTCCCTTCCCTGCCTCAGAGAGAGTAAAGTAAAACCAAAAAAAAAAAAAAAAAAAAAAAAAAAAAAAAAAAGAAAAAAACCAAAAACCAAGAGAGCATCTGTTTTTCCATGGTGTTTGTAGCTTTATAAAATGTAAATTACAAATGTTAATACTTTTTATATATTGTTAATTACACTGCTAAAGAGAGAGAGCGTTATGGGTTTCCCCCTGCTCTGTAATTGCTGTTCTGATGTAATGAGTAATCTGTCAATGGAATCAGATTTTATTTCTTTTTCCAAGTTGTGTTTAGTTTCACGCTTCAGCTCACACTTTCCTATTTAGGGGAAAACTTCTAATGCAAGGGACGAACAAAGACTTCCTCATTCAACATGGGATCATGAAAATAACTAAAAACGAGTGAGAAGTTTCTGTCAAACAAGAAAAAGGATGAAGAAAACTGATTAAAAGGGCAGTGAAATAGTTGGGAAAATATGCCAAAAATGATAGCAAAGGCCGAGTATTCCGAACTTCCGTGTGTTTTTAGTTATCCACTGACTTACAAAAGTGCAATCTTTATAACAAGTTTCAACCCCTTATTCTTCCTGGATCACTGTTTCCATCGTCTTTATTCTTTGACAATCAGAAGCGAGGAACAAAAACGAAGAAAAGAAGAAGAATCGAGTACTCTCTCACTCTCTTATGGCAAACTTTTAGGAATTACTTAAACCCCACAAACCCCTAAAGACGTTTTAAAGTTCTTCGAATTGGAGCGCCTGATTTCGAAATCTCAACTTACCCAATGCCCCCAAGGCGCAATAATCCTTGGACTTTGGACCTCGACCCAGACCTTTACGGAATCGATCTCGACCCATCTGATTTCGGGTCGTCTCTTCCCCTGAAGAAGGTCCCAAACGGTGACATTTTCTCTGCATCTCGTGCTGGAGATGTCGACCGCCTTCGCTACCTGCTTGAGTCCGGCGTCAATGTCAACGCTCGCGACCAATGGGACTCTGTCGCGCTTTACTATGCCTGCTTGGCCGGACATCTTGACGCTGCCAGAATGTTGCTCGAGAGCGGCGCTATATGTTCGGAGCATACATTTGATGGCGATAGGTGCCATTATGCTGCGCTTAATTTGAAGGTCCGGAAGCTTCTGAAGGCATTTGAAGCCCGACCGCCGCCGCTCGGTCCATTGCAGGCTGCGTTGCGTGAAACTTTCTTGGGGTGTAGAGCTAATAGAGTGTATTTGGAGCAGGTGGAGAGCTTTCATCATCCTTCAGGTGAAGTTTTCAGTTCTGGGTTCGAATCTATTGGCTTTATTGATTCTATTTTGGAAACTAGGTATTGAGACATCCAATTTTTTCCCATGAGGTATTTGGTTTTTTTGTTCCATTCTTCATTTAGCTTTGATAGTCTATGAAATGTCAATCAATGAATCCAACCATTGGAGGAGTTATTGGTGCCTTTTCTCTGTCTAGTGAGTTTGCCCTGCATTTGTTTCTTATCTGTCCTAGTTTATAGAAAATGAAATGAACAATTAGATCATGTTTCATATGTTAATCCACAGCAGGAGTTTGTGTTTATTCTGTATCTATCAGCCAACTGCAATTTACCTGATGTCCTTTCCCTCATCCCTGTATTTGTTTGCCAATGCTCATATGATGACCATCTAGCAGGTGTTCCTTTCAATTCAGAATCCAACTATGAGTTCTTCCCTCCCGACGTTTCATTTATTGTTCAAGGTAGGCCGATTGAAGCTCACCGAGTTATCCTAAGTGCTCGCTCTCCTTTCTTTAAGAGAAAGTTTCAAGTTGATTGGAAAGATCGCAAGGAAGTTAGATTCTCAAAGGAAAAGCTATCTTATTCAGCTCTATACAGTCTCCTTCACTTCTTTTATTCTGATAGACTGGAGGTTGCTGTAGATGATATGGAAGACCTTATCAGAATTTGCAAAGTATGCAAATGCGAATCGTTACTCAAAATTCTTGAGAAAGAACTGGTTCACCAAAAGTATGCCCAGTATAAAGCTTTGGGTGATGTTGACAGCTCAGTGAAAAGGTTCATCTTGCAGGGTGTTTCCCTTCCTGAAGAAGACCGCCTTCCAGCAGCTTTACAGCGGATGCTTCAGATTGCTCTAGCCAACTCGACTAGGGAATATGGCCAAGACTGTGATGCTAATGATTTACCTTTACTTGCTAGTAAAATGCAGACCAATGATCACATGGATGATCTTGCAGATATTTGTGTTCGAGTTGATAAAAAGTCTTTCCGCTGTCACAAAGTTGTTTTAGCATCGAGGTCAGAGTACTTTAAGGCAAGAATATCTCGCATCAAGGATTTTGGTGAAGGAAAAAATGAAATCTCAGTTCACACTCTTCCATTTCTTGAAGAACATGATTTGAGCATGGAAGCATTTGAAAAAATGATAGAGTATATGTAAGTTCTGATTTATCCCACCCTTTTTAGATCACTGTGGTTGGAGATTGCCTCTGCAGTTTTAAGCAGAATCCTTTAATAATTCTTCAAAATAAGCTGTGATCCCGTCCACTTGTTTGAAATAATTTGGTTGTTGGTTGGTTTCAGGTACACGGATTGTTTGACGGATATAGATCCTGATCAGGTATATTTCTAATGCCAACTAGAACTGCTTGCAAATTCTTGATGGTTCTACTTCTAAATTTTTGTTGTCGATTGAGTAGGCGGAAGAAATGTTTGATGCTGCTTCGAGATATCTTTTATTCCCTCTTAAGCGAGCCGTAGCTGATGCTTTGCTGCCACAATTGGAAATGGTTTCTCCAGCAGAACTGTGCCAATGGTTAATACTGTCCGATATGTACGTCAATATTTTTCATATCAATCCTCAAGTATCTTCAATTTTGTAGAAATCACTAGCTCTTGCGTTGTTCACTTTTTAACTATAAAAACCACATCTTTCTGATGTTGAAGTAATCCCATGAGTTTTAGCTATTTGTAGAATAACCGAGGTAAGCTAAACTAAATTATGAAATTCAGCTGTATGGTGATTAGACAATTGACTGAAACATTTACATGTTTTTGAACTTTGGACTCAGCTATCAGTGGTTTTCTCCTTCCAGGTATGGTGTTATCAAGATTCGTGAGTATTGTTTGGATACAATGGCTTGCAATTTTGAGACATTTGCTGATACTCGAGAATTCAGAGAGATGCTATTGACACTCCCTCCACCATCAGGGGATTCCTCGCTCCGTACAACAGCTCCGAGCGCTCCAGGAGCTGCAGTGAATACAGATCAAGGCAACCTTCTTGATGATCTACGAGAGAAATGGCTTGAAGCTGAAGCTGCTGAACTTGATAAGAGAGATGAAAGTGCCCTGCTTTTTGATAAGCGTCTTGAAATGCTAATGCTCATAGCAGAACAAGAAAAATCTGATGAATCACCTGATGAAACTGGTAACCATCCTGCAGTATCTGCCTCTCCTATCTAGTTTAGATTGAATGGAGAATTTTGGATTGACACATTGTTTATTCAGGCCGTCACACAAATGTCCCAGGATAATTTAGTTGGGGGTTTTGTAACTTTAGTCGCTCCATCATTGAATCATAAATTTCTTTTTAGGTGTTTCATTTTTTGTAATATATTACAAAAGCTTGTGTTGTAATAAATGTTTACTCGTTCATTGTTTAACTCGGTCTCTCTTTACCTTTTAATACTCGTCTGGAGCAACATGAATCTAACAAAACCGTCGTATGCCATTGCATTAAAGAATTGGAACATAATAGCTTTGCAACATTGCACTAAACAAAATTGAAACACAGAGAAATAAACTGTAGTGAAAATACTTCATCTTTATCCATCCTCACTAAAATAGGAGCAGTCCACCTGAAATTGCTAAAACCAACTGGCTCCAGATTGCTCCTCCGGAAATCCTAAAGGAAGAAGACGGTGACTCTGCCGATGATGGAGAGACACTGCCCTCAGTTTCAGCAGATGGAGTATCAGCAGCAGGAGCAACGTTGGGGCTCGGTACTGGAGCCGGGGTGGGAGGGAAATCATTACCAAAGATTGCCTCCGGAAGGAGTACATGATCGACTTGGTAAACTGCAACAGGATCGGTTGAAAGCACACTACTACTCACTTTTGTGTTGGTCCAGCCTGAGCTGATGTGTACAGTGCCAGATGCATCAGTAAAATTCAATGTGTACTGCTCACCGGCAAATGTTGTAATGGGACTCTTTTGGCTAAGGTCGTTGAAATCAGCCAGGGTGTAGTAATGTGGTAAGCCATGAAAGAGTAACAGTGACTTGAGTTGGTCCTTGGTGAGATTGGACAGAGAAGGCTTCTTGAGGGATGAAAATGCAGTATCTTTTGGCACAAATATGGTAATTCCCTCTTCAGAATCGTTGGCTTGCTTTTGGAAGGTGTCAATGACTTTAGTGGATTCAAGGTAGCCAAGGAACTTGTGGAAGGGACCAGCTACTGTGAGCAAATCAGCGAGGATGACAGATTTGGCAGCTGGTGCCGGTGCCGGGGCTGGTTCCGGTGCAGGAATCGGGCTAAGTGCAGGAGGCTTAGCAGCAGTTCGAGCATGTGTCGGTGAAGAGCACAGGAGTATCAGCCAAATACCAAACAAGAGAATCATGTAAAGTTTCATCTTTTTCTGTTTTGTCCCTGAAATTCACAAATGCCATCAAATTAGTTTCTTCAGATGAATAAACCAATTCAACTACAAAGAAAAAGAAATGCACGTCCAGAAGAACCCCATTTCTAGAAACAGAAACCAGAGTCCTTATATTCGGTTTCTGAATTCCTAGTATAACTCATTTAGCAGAAATAGGGAATAAAAAGAAAAGATCACAAGAACTCAATTGCATGTTATGCATCAGATGACTCAAAACATCATTAGAGAAAAAGCCTTAGGCAATGCATGTGAAGAGAAGCAGCAATTAATACAATGGCAAACAATTCATGTGAAGAGAAACAAAGAAAGAAGCAGAAAAAGGGATGAAGAAAAGTAACTGGAAGAAGGCAAAAGCAGAGAAGGATGAAGAAAAGTGGAGAAAAAAGAGGAGTATATAAATGAGTAGTGTTGGGAATGTAAAGAAGGGAAGGTGGAAGTTACAACTTACAACTTACAACTGGTGAAGGGTGTATATTATGGAATTGCAGACCCCAGCGGTGGTTCTATTTGTTCCTTATAAGGGATGAACAAAATATTAACAAGACGGAGACATGTAGGTTGCTCTTTCACTATCATACAAACATCTAATTAATGTTGTTTGTCAATATCCCTTCCACCTATGCCCCTTACCTGCCTTTCTACCTCATACTCATCATTTTCTTCCATTCTTACCATTTTGGATATGATCATCTTGTAATTTTGGATCCAATCATCTTGGACTGTAGAGTTAGGGAAAATAAAACATTAAAGCAAACGTAATCAATCAATCGTAATATAAAAAGTGGGCCATTTCAATACGTTTCAGAAAACTAGTTATCAACATTTTCTGAATTATGAATAATAAAAAAAATTCATGTCCTTAACCATTTTAAAATCATTCCTAAACATTGGGCCGGGAAGATGTTTCAAAGCCTATGATGGTTTAAGTTTAAGAATGTTCAATTATATGTTTCCGTAAACAGATGTTAAATTAGCTGATGATGAGCTTACATGACATGATTAAATTAAAACTTTTGGAAGAGAAATTTGGCTATCTAAGAAGTCATTTTTTCTTTTTACCAATTCGTTAGGAATTTTAGAAAATTGAATAACGAACGTGAAATGTTTCTCTCATATGATTTAATTCCTCTTCTAAATTTTGTGCTGACTCACTAAATATTATGCTACGTAGATGAATTGTAAGTTAATTATAACATTCCTATTAGTATAATTGAGAAATATTAAAATGTAGTTTGACTAAATTGAAACTATTTAAATAAGGACTAAATTGAAAAAAACAATAATAATAATAAGGGACCAAAAACATAGTGGCATTATATCATGTGAAATAGAAGCAAAAGGGAAACACTCCTCTACTTGTTTATGGGAACTTCCTTTGGTAATGAGTTTATTCTTTGACATGCTTTCTCAGTAAGTTTAATTGAATCCCCAAGTAATGCTTAAGAAGTAGTTGGTGGCTTTTGGATGATTATTAATGCACTCGTGTGATAATTGAGGTATGCTCGTTTGGTATGTAAATTTATTTATACAATTGTATACGTTTTCAAAGTTTTATGAAGATTTGTAAATCTAGCTAATTTTCTTTAAATTATAGTGTTTGTAATTAGAGGTGGGCATCCTTGGATTTTTATAATATAAAAAATAGTTTGTTACTAAAAAAAAAAAAAAAATCTAATTTTTTGGTAATTTTGAAAATAAAGACGAAAATAGTTTGAAATATCACTATGATTAATATACTTTGGATTTCATTTTATTTTGATCATTATTATAGAACTTCCTAACAATTACCAAATGAAAATAGAGATTAAAGAAAGAAATATACAAGAGATTTATAGTGGTTCAATTCTTAGGAGGAATCTACATCCACTAGCAAGCTCACGATCTTCCTCTATTGATTATGAGCTGATAAACATTCAAATACATAAAGTTTTTAGGAGAAAAGAAAAACTAAATTAAGTGATCATAAGCCATGCAAACTCCATTCCAACAATCAAAACTAATCTCAGCAAAATTTTCAACTTTTATCTAATTTTAATACGAACTCGTATTTTATAACAATTACCTACTAAAACTAATCTTGTAACCATTTTTTTTAATAAAGCTCGAACAAAACAAACAATCATCCATATTCATGAACAAATATTTTTTTGCAAAGGTGATATATTGTTAAAAAGAGAGTACACAAACTAATATTAAAAACGACATTTAATTTATTCAAACTTTATTAACACTCAATAACATAACCATTAGTATAAGCTTAAATCAATCCTAGAATAATTGTACCAAAAACTTGACAAAATAGCCATCCCACACCCACCCTCCACTCTAAATCATGAATAAAACAAATTAAACTTAACTAATGCTCTCATTCGCAAGATACATACAAGCAATCGTATCCTTGACAAAAACAAAGTCAAACAATGCTCCCACCCACACCCACCCCTACTCTAATCCCACACTTCTACACAATTAATTTTAAGATTATTGTAACAAACCTAACAATCATTCCACATCCATTCCCCTACACAAATTAATCTTAAACACAACATTTAACTTATTCAAACTTCATTAACAATCCTAAACATAACAATTACTCTAAACTTAAATCAAACTTAATAAAATAATCATCCCACACCCAACCCCTACTTTAATTCATGAAATTAAAAAGCAAATTATATTGAAACAGAACTAATCCCCTCACTTGCCATGTATACAAAACAAGTCAAACAAGGCTCTTAGCTATCCCACACCCGCCCCTACGTACGCTCATCCCACAAGAAAGCGATCATATATATTTCATAAAACAAGCCAGAGACAAGGCTACCATAACTATTGGAATAAACATTCGGATCAATTATCCCCTCTTAGAAAATTAATTAACTACAAATAATAATAATAATCAAGCGCATGACACAAACAATCTATATCTCAAAATAAATAATCTTGGCGACAAGCGACAACAATATAAGAGAATAAATTAGAGAGCGTCAACTAACTACTATTGGGGATGATGCCCTAAATTCTCGTGTCCTGTAGTTTGTGAACATAGTTTTGTACGAACGCTTGTGATGTATAATATATGATATTTTCTTCACTACTTGTCTTTGAACATTGGATGTTTTATTTGTTTTACCACAAACCAATAAACTAAAATCCCTGGTTGTCATTATGTAACTTAAGCATGTATGTGGAGAGACATACAAGTGGATCATGTCTTAAGTGATAACCAAAATAATCTGTAATATATGGATATTAGGAGGGAAACCTTATCCTGGTAACACTACGGATGCGGCCCACTTTGTAGAATAGTTACAAGTGTTGTGACTTGCTACAAGTGGTCTGATCCTGATCATTTATGTGGAGACGTGCGAGAGGTGGCGTCCTATACAAAGAGTTTGTATAAGACCTGACCATGAAGTGTTAACGTTTTCTTATATAACACCGTTCATGACAGAGACTTTACTTCACTAGGATGAACATAGATAACATGACCTCAATCTTGAATGAGTTGGGAACTCCTACAAATGAGGGTGGTCCTTTGATTTTTATGGGTGTGAGTGGCTAGGTTGCCGACTCAAAACTACCACTTTGGGGATTCGTCTGATTTGGGAGCTGGGAACTCAGCTACATAAGATGAAATTCACTCCTTCCCCGAAGTAGGGGTAAGTAGATAGATTGCTCCCATAAGGGCTGATCTCGGGACTTGAACAATGTGGCGCCACGCACCTTCTCATGGCCCGAGAGGTGTTAACACCTGTCTCTTATACACATCTAGATGTGTATAAGAGACAGCCTTTAACTGTCAGTGATTCCACTAAGACCGACAACTGAACTCTCTTTACCATAGATATATTTTTATGTCCATTGGTATAACCAATCAACAGTATGATAACCCTTCACAAATGCTCGTAAGTACAACTGGGCCAATTTATCGTTTTGTCCCTATAGTTACATCTAACTCCTTAAGTACCATTGATCCCTCTAATGAACAATACAACATAGTCCTACTATGTGTGGACACCTCTTAGACCATGAGAAGGTATGTGGCGCCACATCGTTCAAGCCCTAGGATCAGCCTTTCAGAGAGCAATCTATCTACTTACCCCTACTTTGGGGAATAAGTGAATTTCATCTTGTGTAGTTGAGTTCCCAACTCCCAAACTAGACGAATCCCCAAAGTAGTAGGTTTGAGTTGGCGACCTGGCCACTCACATCCATGGAAATCAAAGAATTGCCCTCAAAGACAGGAGTTCCCAGCTCACTCAGGATTGAGGTCATGTTACCTATGGTCATCCTAGTGAAGTGAAGTCTCTGTCATAAACGACATTATATAATGAGATATTAACACTTCGTGGTTAGGTCTTATACAAACTCTTTGTATAGGATGCCCCGGCTCGCATGTCCCCACATGAATGATCAGGATCAGACCATCTGTAGTAAGTCACAATATTTGTAACTATTCTACAAAGTGGGCTGCATCCGTAACGTTATCAAGATAAGGTTTCCCTCCTATATCCATATACTACAGATCATTTTGGTTATCACTTAAGACATGATCCACTTGTATATCACCATATACATGCTTAAGTTACATAATGACAACCAGGGATTTTAGTTTATTGGTTTGTGGTAAAGTAAATAAAACATCCAATGTTCAAGACCAGTAGTGAAGAAAATATCATATATTATACATCACAAGCGTTCGTACAAAACTGTGTTTACAAACTACAGGACACGAGAGTTTAGGGCATCATTCCCAACACTATGGTTATCCTATGAAATGTTAATCTCTTCAACCAACGGTGTTATAAAGAGAGATTAATCATTGTGCGGTCTGGTCTTATACAAACTCTTTGTATAGGATACCTCCACTCACATATCACTACATGAACGATTAGATAACATTATTTGTAATACTTTACAATTTTTCTAACAATTATAAAGTGAGTCGTATCCATAGTGTCACTAGGATAAGGCACCCAACGTTTTCCATATACTACAAACCATTTAGGTTAATACTTGAACATGATCCACCTGTATGTTTACCATATATTGTTTAAGTTACATAAAATAACCTTGGATTTTTCTTTAATGGATAATTGCATATATAAAATAATCAAACCATTATTTCAAATAACTTATTAACTATGAGGTTTTAGGGCATACATCCCAACAATCTCCCACTTGAACTAAAGTTGGTGAGACATAAGCAATGAGACATGTATCCTAGGGCACACTCTATACCTAACCTGCTCTCTCACTTGCCCTAGCACATTAGAGACAAATTCTTCTTTGCAAATTGGATGCCTCTAATTGTTCTTCTCCACTATATCTCTGGAAATGGACCTAACTTATCGAAGTGCTTTTGAGAGAAAAGGGAATTGTGTTTTTCAGAAAATAATCCTTTGTATTCTTGAGAAAAGTGAAAGATATTTTAAGAGAGAGAGTAGTTTTTCACGTAAAAACTGTGCTACTGGCTAATGCAGACTCTACATTTTTAAGAAGACAGGGGAAGTGCAACTCCCCATTCTCCATAAACTACCAACTCCCGTGTAATGCATGGGAGCTTAATTTAATTTAATTTAATTTAATTTAATTCAATTCAATCAATTAAACATTTGAATCATATTCATGTTGGGATCTCTATCATAAATCTCGTAGTCTATAAAATTTTGTAAACAAATTTTAATAAATAAAATATATTTTTTTTTCATTTAAATGTTATTTATCAATTGTAGAACTCAAAATCCAATACACTAAGATCCAAGATTACTTAATATAAATTGAATAGTATGTGGTTGACGTACAAGTAAATTATGTTTAAGTATATGGATTTGGGTGCCTTATCTTGATAACACTATTGGATACGACCCACTTTGTAAATGTTATAAATCTTGTAAGTGTTACAAACGATTTGATCCAAATTGTTCATGTTAAGGCATATAAGTAGAGATATCCTATACAATGAGTTTGTATAAGACTAAACCACAAAATATATAATCTCTCTTTATAGAACTGATAAATGAAGAGATTGATATTTCAAACGATAACCATATAACTTGATCTTAATCCTAATTGAATTATGAACTCCTATTTATTAGGGTCATTCTTTGATTTGTATGGATGAGAGTGACCTTAGTTGTCGACTCAATATTCCTACCATTTTGGGGAAGATACCAAATGAGAAGTTGGGAACATAACTTCATAAGATTAAATTCACTCCATCCTAACTTTAGGGTAAGTAGATAGGTTGTTCCCTTAACTGTTGACTAGGGGACTTGAACAATGAGATCTCACCCTTTCACTGGCCTAAGAGAGATTTAGTTTATGGTTGGACAATAAATAGATTATTTATTAGAGTATTAATGGTACTTAAGGAACAAGAGGTAATTATAGGGATAATTACGAGAAACTCGTGAAGGGTTGACTTACTTCAAATGGTTACATTTATTTGTTTTTAAGAAGGTAATTACATTTACTTAGAGAGCTCTCTTAGAAGAATTATGACTCACCTTCTCTCCCTCTAGAAAAAAAATCTTTTTGCAAAATGTAAAATAGAGAAAAGTTCACTATGTTTTCTCCCTACCCTTTCACAAAGGATCCTACAATCCTCATTGTTCCAAGAGAATAGTGGAGAAGACCATATTGGTGGTGTCTGAATCAAACTAATTCGTGGTGTTGTGCTTTCAAGGTTCGGTGAAGTTTTGTAGAAGAGTACTCCAAAAGGTATTTTGATTTACACTTTTATCTTTCCTATTAAACTTGCTTAAACTTATGTTGATTTTTTGTTATGTAAAAAATTATAGTAACAAAATTTTGCAGAAGTGATCATACTCTTCTACAAAAGGAATTCAATTCATTCAATTAATATCAAAGTCTATTTTTTTCTGCTTTCAATTTTTGTTCTGGAATTTTATAAAATAAAATGGTGGGTTCAATTTTTTCTGTACATGTATGATGTATCGTTTTAAAATTGAACTTGCATAATAGATATTTATAGATTTTGCCATTTCGATATACAATTTACTTTGTTTCGACCAATATTAGGGCCCATTGTTTTGGGCAAATTACTTGTAAATCGAGTCTTTTAAGTCTTATCATTCTTGGTATTTTTTACTATGAAAAAGACTAAAAAAAGAGGTAAATTTGGAATTCAGAGTGCAAACTCGAGAGGTTTTTGTGCAGGTGCTATCTGACCATCATCTTTTGTGCATCATGAAAAGCATCTGACTATCTGACTGACATTGTTTGTTCGTCATGGATTCTCCTAGAGATTGGAGTTTTATCTAGGCATGATTGATGCGAAAGTTGGTCGAAAGTTAGGGTTTTTGAGTCCTCATTTGAGAAGATCTTCACAAATTATTTATCATGGAGATGGAAAATTTAAAATAATTATGATTTTATTTTTTTATTTTAGGAATGCCAAAATCCAATTTATTATTGCTATTTAATTTAACAATGCATTTGATGTATGCTTTAAATTATTTTAATTTGTATGTTGCATATAGTATACCATATAGAATAAAATCTCACTATAGATTAAGCATGTCGTGCATTATATTTAAATATAATTGTTATGTTTAAGGTTTAGTTTTTTTTTTAAAGTATGTACACTCATGGTATATATTATATGGTATGCATGATTATAATATAAGTGTTATGTTATATAGTTTAATGTATGATTAAAGAATGTATACTATATAGTTTTATTTTCATTGAATATGCATATAAACGTTATATTATGGTTGTTAAAGAAAATAAATGATGCATGAAGCATGACATTAAATAGTTTAAATATAATTATTATATTAGTAATGTCATTAGATGCATGTTATAGACTTTAATTTCTTTAATATAAAAGTTATATGACATAGAAATTAAAAACTATAATAAAGAGTTGTATGCAAACAGAGGGTTTTAATTAATGTTTTTAAAAGGTTTAAAAATTAGAAATTAAAACTTTATGTTAAAATATTTCAAATAAGATTAGAAATATGATAATCTTTTACTTGTTTTAATAGGATTAAAATAAGATAATAAAAGATTAAATTTATAAACTATTGACTAAGTGACTTTTGACTAGGAACATTCTGTCTAGGATTAGGGTATTTAAGCTGATCATAAGGAACATCCCTATATGAGAACCGATCTAGAGGGTGAATTAGTCAACATTTTATAAGCATGCAATAAGTAACTAAATTTTATTAAAATGTTTAATAAATGATTAATCATATGTTGTTAAACTATCCAATATAAGTGTTATATTGGGCCAATTAACATCACTTAGATAAGTGACTTAGCCTAAGTTTACCTAAGTAATGAACTGTAATTTATGAAATATTTAGTGGGAGAATAATGATATATATTTTCTCTCATGTTTTCTACTAAAGCTCACATTGTGAGATCCATACTTGACCTCGTGGTGTCTTGGGCGCATCCTTCCTTCGGAAGGTGTTTGTATGAGTCAATATCAAGATAAATGGAGAGAGTATTTATAGTAAGTGGGAGAAGGATATGTGTCAACATTCCTACGATCTCCATCATCAGCTTGTAAAGTGAAATTTCATACTCGGCCTCGTGGTGCCCTAGGTGCACCTTCCCTTGGAAGTTGTTTGTATGGAATCAACATCGGGGCAAACTCCAGAAATGGATTAGGTTGCCTTAGTTTTTATTCCAATTTGTCTTTCTCTTAGGTAGACCTATTGGGGTCGAATTTTGGGATCTAAAATGGAGGGTTACATTTACAAGAATTCATTAAATAAGTTAATGTTTTCTTGACAAAAAATAATGGTAACTAAACACCACAGGAATAAGAGTTACTTTAGTGTATTGTTTGGTTGAGAATGTCTCAATTTGTGAAAGAATAATCGACTACCCTTTGGTAGCTTTTAATTCTAAATCACTGAAGTATCAGTGCAATATAATATGAGTTTAAGGGTTTTCATTATTATGCTTCTTAAAATTAGATTGGTTTTTTTTGAAGAGTTATGCAGTTTTCTAACTTAGATTAAAATTTGTTTATTTAAAAAGAAACAATGACTAATGTTATTATTAACTTGCTTTCTGTTGATAAACTTACTGGTGATAATTACACAACATGGAAAAACCCTATCAACATTGTGTTGGTAGTTGACGTCATAAAATTTGTCTTAATTGAGGAATATCCTCAAATCCCGCCTCTAATACCGCATGAAATGTTCGAGAGGCATATAAAAGATGGATTAAGGCCAAAAAGGCCCGTGCATATATCTTGGCCAACTTATCTAAAGTTCTAGCCAAGAAGCACAAGAACATGGTCTCTGCTAGAGAGACATGAAATCGTTGCATGATATGTTTGGACAACCGTCCTCGTAGATCAAGTATGATGCTCTCAAGTTCATCTTTAATGCTTGGATGTAAGAGAGGACCTCTGTTAGAGAACACGTTCTTAACATGATGATCCACTTCAACATGACTGAGATGAACGGGTCAGTTATTAACAAAGCCAGCCAGGTCAGTTTTATTTTGGAGACTCTTCCGAAGAGTTTCCTCTAATTCTATAGTAATGCTATCAATGCTGTTATGAATAAGCTAGACTACAACCTAACTACCTTTCTTAATAAGCTGCAAACTTACTAGTCCTTGATGAAAGTCAAAGGAAAACATGGGAAGGAAAATATTGACAGCTCTTCTAGAAACTTTCACAAAGGTTCAACCTTTGGGACTAAATTTGGACATTCCTTTTTTGAATCTAAGAAGTGGAAGAAAAAGAAAGGTGGAAAGGCAAATATTCCACCTAGATAATTGATTAAGAAGTCACTAGTCATGTTTGTTCTTCTTTATAGGGAATCAGTTCCTGGAAGCAGTTGGACACTAGCGAGATGAGCATGAAGGTTGGAACAAGAGAGGTTGTCTCCACCATTGTCGTGGGGAGCATTAAGTTATCTTTTAAAAAATCTTTTTTTGTTATTAGATAATGTTTATTTAGTTCCTAATATAAAAAGGAACTTAATTTCAATTGCATGTCTACTTGAACAAATGTACTCAATTTCTTTTAATGCAAATAAATCGTTTATTTTCAAGAATGAAGTTGAAATTTGTGCAGCATCTTTAGAAGATAACTTCTACGTGTTAAGACTGTTAGCATAAAAAATGCTCCTCAATACTGAGTTATTCAAAATAGCAACGACTAAAACTAAAAGATAAAAAGTTTCTCCTAAAGAAAAGACCCACCTTTGGCACCCTAAGACTAGGTCACATAAATCTCGATAGGATTGAGAAATTAGTAAAGAATGGACTTTTAAGTGAGTGAAAAGAAAATTCATTACCAGTATGTGAGTCATGCTTTGAAGGCAATATGACTAAAATACCTTTTACTGGAAAAAGTTATAGAGCCAAAGAACTTTTAGAACATGTACATCCAGACTTTGTGGTCCGATGAATGTTAAGGCAATGAGAGGTTTTGAATATTTCATCTTTTTTATAGATAATTAGTCAAGATTTTAGTTTCTTTACCTAATGCTTCATAAGCCTCAAGCTCTTGAAACTTTCAAAGAGTATAAGACTGAAGTTGAAAACTTATTAGGAATAACAATAAAAACACTTCGATTTGATCGAGGTAAAGTATATATGGATTTAAGATTTCAGGACTATATGATAAAACATGGAATCACATCCAGACACTCAACACCTGGTACACCTCAACAGAATGGTGTATCTGAAAGGAGAAATAGAACGTTGTTGAACATGGTTCATGAAGGAATACACAAGCATGCAACGGAAGCAAACAAAATCAATAAGCACTCCAAGTACATTTAATTTGAGTTCTAAAGCATGCATATTCAAGTGGGTTTCAAGTTACATACCTTTTGATGAATACTTCCAATTCTAAATCAACAGTGAACCACCAAGAAATCTTCTCTACTATTTTCAGCCTTGAATTTGAGTGGTGGAACTCAAATTTTAGTGAATTTGTTAAGTTAATGTTATGGGTTTTGGGAGGAAAAAGATGAAGTCTGTAGAAAACCAATTTTCAGCTTCAATGCCTTAACGTTTTCTCAGCCAATTTTTGAAGTGTTTTTATTACTTAACTACATGCAGGTAACATCGGTAATGGAATTGGCCAATAGCTACTTCAATTGGAGAGTAGATTTGTGTGAAGATGCATGAGTTGCACCTCATGCTTCAAGATGAAAGTGGGGAAAACCCATATTCATGTTTTTCCAATTTCCAATTTTTTTCCTTTCAATTAATTCTACAATTAATCTAATTTTGATTTAATTAATTCTTAATTAATCAAATCTAAAATTAAAAATTCAATTTCTTAAATTGAATTTTAAAATTGGAAATTAATTTGATTTTTAATTAATTAAACATATTTAATTAATTAACTAATTTAATATCAAATATCAAATTAATCACACATTTAATTTAAAACATGAATCTAATTCATGTAATTAATATCTAAATCAACATTTAAATATTATACATTTTCCAATTTTGTTTAATTTCAAAAAATTAAACTTTAATTGTATCAAATATAATTATGCAAACCCTAATTTGAATTTGAACTAATTCAAATTCAAAAACCCTATTTTCAATTTGAACATTTTCAAATTGAAATTCAATTTAAACAATTCAAATTGATATTATTCCAAATTCACTCAATTTAATAATTCAAGGTGTTTATGTTTTACAAGCTAGTAGAGGGACCTTATGGACCTACAGATCATGAGCTCCAACGATTATGATTAATTTGCTAAACTTTTTAGATCGAATCTGTGAACCCCGAATCCCACTTTTACACTTAAGTGTGTTTTCTTATTTAAATTGCCTTAATTTTCCACTTAATTGTGTGTCCCTATTTAAATTTGTATAAATAAGTTGAGTAAGTTGATGAGAAAGTTAGTATGGAATGGTGAAGAAAGAATGGGGATTTGAAAGGAGAAAATAATATTGGAAAAGTTGGGGGAAAATTATTAAGTGGGAATTAATATAGGAATTAAGTACGTGTAATTAATGTGGAATAATATGAAGATTAAGTTTGGAAAATTTGGGGAAAAATATGGCTAAGTATGAAAAATTAGGTGAGGTACGGAGTAAGGAATTAAGGAAAAATATAGAAAATATCATTTTGGAATTATCCTGGAAGATCCGTGTAAAAATATCATTAAGTGGTGAGTAAACGGGTAAAAAAAATATATATACGGGGAACAATGATCGCAGTAGCTAAGAGCGAGATCGTTGAGAGCGAGATCATTGAGATCGAGACTAGCGAGATTGGAGAGGAAATGGGAGAGAGCGAGATTGGATAGAAGATGGGAGAGAGCGAGACCAACGAGAAAGTTGGAGAAAGCGAGAGTAGAGAGAGCGAGACCAGCGAGAAAACTGAAGAGAGCGAGAGTGGAGAGAAAAGTTAAAGCTGGAGAGAACGAGAGGGAGAGCAAGATTGGAGAGAGCTGACCAGCGAGATTGCTGGAGAGAGCGAGAGTGAAGAGAGCAAGACCAGCGAGAAAATGGGAGATAGCGACACATTAGGATTCTTACCACAAAGTGATCTAAAAATTATTGCCACATATTGTTTTCCTTACTCCCTGAGTTTGACCCTGGGCTTACCAGGAAACTCATTAGGATTTATACTTGGGTCCTATTGAGAAAACTTGTTTGAACAACACATTTTCTATCACCACAACCCGTACCATTATCTCATCGCATAAAATAATGCATCACCGGGCAACCCCAAATTCTGAAGTGACGTAAATTTCCTTTGCATCCTCTCCAGAGCTCGTAAGGTGTTTCAGAAACACTTTTCAAGGGAACCATGATCAAAATATATATTGCAGTCTTAACTGCATAACCCCAAAAAGAACTTGGTAACTGGGCATAACTCATCAGGGAAGAAACCATGTCCAACAAGGTTCTGTTTCTCCTTTTTGCCACACCATTTTGCTGAGGTATGGCAGGAGCTATGAGTTGAGACTGGACTCTATACTTTATCAATTAGTTTTGGAATTCCAAGTCCATATACTCACCACATCGATCTGATCGAAGTGTTTTAAGTTTTTTACCTAATTGATTTTCAACCTCAGCTTTATATTCTTTGAACTTTCAAATGTTTCAGACTTTTGGTGCATTAGGTAAATATGCCCATACCTAGAATAGTCATCAATGAAGCTGATGAAATATTCATACCCTCCTCTAGCTCTAACATTCATCGGACCACAAAGGTCAGAATGTTTGAGTTCTAAGGATTCTTTGGCTTTAAGACGTTTTCCATAAAAAGATATTTTAGTCATTTTATCCTCAAGACATGATTCACAGGGGGTAATGAATTGTCTTCTAACTTATCTAGATGACCGTTCTTAACTAGTCTCTCAATCATGTTGAGATTTATATGACCTAGTCTCAGGTGCCAAAGATAGGCATTTCAAGAAACTTTCCTTTTCTTATGAGTCTCAGCAGTTTTAAACATCTCTATGTTTAAAACGGCCTTTACTTCAGTTGGTTTTAACAAATATAAGTTATTTTCTAATTTTGCAGAACAAATATTGTTATTTCTTGAATTGATGAACACTTCATCATTTAAAAAAAAACTCTATAATTTTGTTCCCGCAAGCAAGAGATAGACATCAGATTCCTTTTCATAGATGGAATGTAATACACATTTTTAAGATAAATATATCTATCTCCTACAAATAACTTCATATCTTCTACTACTTTAGCTGAAACAACCTCCCCAGTCTCTATCTTAAAGATTGTTTTACCTTTTGTCAACTGTCTCCAGAACTTGTTTCCTGAGAGAAAGTATAGACATGATTAGCGGCACCTGAATCAATTATCCAGGTCTTATCGCTCTCCACTAAACGTTTCGAAAACAAGTAAATCATATTCGTCTTGTTTTCTAAAATTTGCATTTTCATCTATATTGTTCAAAACTTTATATATGTCGGGAGATAAAGGACAATCTTCTGTTAAAACCTTTTTAGAATCATTATCCGCAAGTAATTTGTATGTTGATTTGATTTTACTGTTAACTAATTCGGAAGGGAGTATTCTAGAAGATTTCGACATGTTGAAAATTTTAAACAAATTCTAATTAGCTTATTGTAACTAAATCCAAAGTTTAATTTTTAGCAAAACAAGTAATAATATACCCATAACCATTATATATTTGCAACAATACTATAGTGAGTCAGAATATGTGCTACCGAGGGACAGTCAGATACTCCTTCACTAAAGCAAAAATTTTGACTAAACACTATCTCCAAAATAACTTTTATTCCTATAGTCGTTTAGTTACCGTTTTTGGTCAGAAATGACTAACCCTTTAGTAATTATGTAAGTGTAACCCTCTATTTTCGGACGCCAGAGGTCGTCCCCAACTATGCTACCGAAATGGAGAGTCAAGGTTGGGAATGGACCTAAGAAATCCTATCCATTTATGGAGTTTGATTTGTTCCAAATCCTATGTTACAATCCTCTGAGGGGATAACCGTCGTTATACGACTAGTAAGGGCCGCCTAAAGTAAACTAGCAGGCGCAACATAGGAATCTCACGGTCCAAACTAACGGAAGAGACTGTAGGATATGTAGACACATATCATTCACCCACTTACTATGAACCACTTCCCCTATTCACCTTGCTCTTAACCCATATAAACACTTTTTGAATGGAGCAGTCGAGGTATAATCGACACAAAACGTTGTAAGGATCTCACAGTGTGAATTTTGTGGGGCCGTGAACGTTGAAATCAAATGTATCATATACTTGATTTTTATATTTGAACGATTTTCCCTTATTTACCAGAATCCAGATCTATGCAAATACTTTCCGAATGGAGTAGTCAAGGTATAATCGACACTAAGTACCCCTTAAATCTACATTGTAAACTCTTAGGGATGTGAGAGCTAAAAATAACATATCATATATGTAATCTCCCACTAAAGTGTTATAATAACTTTATCATATAAGTTGTTAAACTCCCACTGAAGTGTTCTACTATTTGGGTAAATTTATACTTAGGATCTTTTTGACTAAAATAAAAACAATCCTAAGTCTATGTGGTTTATCCAAGTTTAATGCTTATAATTGGATTTTAACCTATATTGACTAGGTGATAAACCATTTTATTACCTTAAACCGCTCACGTACGCTTATAAAAACCCATTAACAACACTCAATTATTCGGCCATAATCCCCAAGTAAGAGGTGTTACATAGACCATCAACTTAAGTACCCCCAACCTTAGACAGAATTATATATCGGTTGAGTTTGTAACTGCATTTTACAAGATGTCGACCTAATTTAACTTATTTTAAATGGGTGATTTAACTTACGTGAGCATGCAACTTATCTTTATTATGGATTTTAATGTCTAATTCAATTTTATAACAATTTATAAAACTTAGACATGCTTATACATCCACAACATGCATCAAAGGCATTCAAATTTAATATAACAATTATATTAAAAATAGAAACCCTAAACATGCATTCTATACATTATAACAATTTATAACATATACTCAATGCATGTAATATGCTTCCTATGGTGGGATTTTAAATCTAAATGACATATGATATGCAAAAACATGTTTGAATTTAAATGCAACATACATCACATGCATAATTATTTAAAAAAAAATATTGATATGATTCAACTTTGGCATCCTAAGCAAGCATAAAAGCTAATTTATTAATAATTAGGAGCAAAAAGAGTTTCCAACTGGTGTAGAACCATTCGAACCAACCCGAACTAGAATCGAACCGCTCAAACCGGGCCTCCAAAGTCTTCAAAAGAGTTGAATCAGTCCAAAATAGGTTGAACCAGACCAGACAAGAGTTGAACCGGTCGAACCAGAAAAACCCTGCGTGAACTGGCTCGAGTGTGCGCCTTGGATCTGGGCTGGGATGAGCAACGTCGCAACGCTTTCACCCCAGCATTGCGACGTTGCAGGAAGAACACCATAAATCTACGCTAGCGCGAAGAACAGCGTTGCAACGCTGCCTGGACAGAAGCCCATCTGCAGAAAAATTCTCCTCGACCTTGCTTGCTTCAAACATCAAATTACAACTAATTTGTACTCTAATTATTCCAAATAAATTACAGACTCTAGAGCACACATATAAGCTCATCAATCAAGAGCCAATTACAAATTTAACTTGGAAATAAAAGGAGAATATAATGCCAAAGCTGAAAAAACCATCCATATCAGTCCAAACATACATTTTTCAGAAATTCACCCACCAAAACTCAAATTAACGTTAATTGAGTGCTTAAATCACACTTTGATACCAATTGAAGGAATACACAAGCATGCAACGAAAGCAAACAAAATCAATAAGCACCCTAATTACATTTAATTTAAATTCTAAAGCATGCATATTCAAGTGGGTTTCAAGTTACATACCTTTTGATGAATACTTCCAATTCTAAGCTGCTCTTCACGTTAATTCAACTCCAAATCGACAGTGAACCACCAAGAGATCTTCTCTATTATTCTCAGCCTTGAATTTGAGTGGTGGAACTCAGATTCTAGTGAATTTGGTAAGTTAATATTATGGGTTTTGGGAGGAAGAAGATGAAGTCTGTAGAAAACCAATTTTCAGCTTCAATCCCTTAACCTTCTCTCAGCCAATTTTTGAAGTGTTTTTATTACTCAACTACATACAGGTAACATCAGTAATGGAATTGGCCAGCAACTACTTCAATTGGAGAGTAGATTTGTGTGAAGATGCATGAGTTGCACCTCATGCTTCAAGATGAAACTGGGGAAAACCCATTTTTATGTTTTTCCAATTTCCAATTTTTTTCCTTTCAGTTAATTCTACAATTAATCTAATTTTGATTTAATTAATTCTTAATTAATCAAATCTAAAATTAAAAATCCAATTTCTTAAATTGAATTTTAAAATTGGAATTTGATTTTTAATTAATTAACTAATTTAATATCAAATATCAAATTAATTACACATTTAATTTAAAACATGAATCTAATTCAGGTAATTAATATTTAAATCAATATTTAAATATTATATACTCTCCAATTTTGTTTAATTTCAACAAATTAAACTTTAATTATATCAAATATAATTATGCAAACCCTAATTTTAATTTTCAAAAACCATGTTTTCAATTTGAACAATTCAAATTGATATTATTCCAAATTCATTCAATTCAATAATTCAAGGTGTTCATGTTTTACGAGCTAGTAGAGGGACCTTATGGACCTACAGATCATGAGCTCCAACGATTAAGAATAATTTGCTAAACTCTTTAGACCAAATAATCAGTATTCGTTAATTATCGAGTGACACCATTATAACTCGATAGTAGCACTCTCCTCACTGTAGATATATTTGTGTCCACATGATATAACCATAACTAGTAAGTCAACCCTTCATAGGTTTTTCATAATACCAACTGGGTTAATGTGTTGTTTTACCCTCGATATTATGTCTTGTTCCTTTAGTTCCAACAGATCCTCTAATGAATAATTTGTTTATGATCCAATCACTAAACCTGATCCATTTCGAGCCAGTGAGAGGGTAGGACCCCTTATTCAAGACCTGAATTTAGTACTTAAGAGAACGACCTTTCTCCTATCCCTAAATCGGGTAGGCGTGAATTTCATCTTGTATCCTATGTCCCTTGCTATCTACCTGGTCTTACCCCTTAAATGGGTGGCTTATTTAGCCAGTACTATTAAGCCAACCCTCACCGATGAAAATCTCAGGATAATCCCGAATAAACAGGAGTTCATAGTCAGCTCAGGATTAAGATCAAGTTACCTAGATCTTCTAAGCGAAATAGTCAGTCTTAAACAATAAACAACATTATAAAGTAACAATGACTTATTTCTTGGTCCAATCTTATGCAAACTCATTGCATAGGATGCCCCCACTCCTCAAGTCAATACATGAACGAATTTCGATCACTTTGTTTGTTGTATCTTTACAATAACTTGTAACAGCTACATAGTAAGCCGCATCTAATAGTTTTACCAGCTATAGACCGTTTTGGCTATTTACTCGAACTTGATCCATCTTTATGTCTCTACATAAAGTTCGTGTATTCATATAATAGCCATGGATCTAAGTTTATTGGATTTAGACTCTATGAATGCAATTAATAGATTCAATACCTTTATTGAAGAAATGTTGAATAATATCTTTTATTGATAATAGTATATGTTTAGTTTTACAAACTGCAAGTTTTAGGACATAAAACCCAACAGTTCGACCTATGATAAGTTATCCTCAATTACCTAATTCTTTTTGGGGTTATGCAATAGAGACTGCAGTTTACATATTGAACAACATTCCATCAAAAAATATTTTTGAAATACTTTTTGAGCTGTGGAAAGTTCGTAAAGTTTGTTTACGGTATTTCAGAATTTAGAGATGTCTAGCACATGTGTTGACAACAAACCCAAAGAAACTAGAACTTCGTTTAAGAATATGCCAATTTATGAGCTATCCCAAAAAGAGACCAACTTGGTCTCTTTTATGATCCTTAAAAATACTACATTCTTAGAGAAGGATTATATAAGAGACCATAAACCACACAGTAAATTAATTTTATGTGAAATTTCCAATAAAAACTTTAGTATGTCAACAATAGTTGTTGACAATGCTAGTACATTAACAAGAGTTGTTGATGGTGCTAGCACATATAGTCAAAATCATTCTCAAGAGTTGAGAGAGCCTCATCATAATGGGAGGGTTATATCTGTTGGGAATGTCCTAAAACTCATAGTTCGTAATATATGAAACATATTCTATTTTTCAATAAAAGTATTATTGAAATTCCATTATGTTATAAAATCCAATAAATGAACCCATGACTATAGTATGAATACCTTAACTTTATGTAGAGACATAAAAGTGGATCAAGTTATAGTATATAGCATAAAAGGTCTATAAGTATATGGATGAGATAGGGTACCTCATCCCGGGGACACTATGGATGCGACCCACTTTGTATACTGATACAAATGATGTGATCCTAAAATTGTTCATGTAGAAACATGCGAGTGGGGGCATCTTATGAAAAACTCAATCTTAATCCTGAGCTAACTATGAACTCCTGTTTCTTCGAAATTATCCTTTGATCTGCATAGGTGAGAGTATTTCAACAGCACTGCTCAATAAGCCTCCCATTTTGGGGATAAAATCAGATAGATAGTGAGGGGCATAGTCCTGCAAGAAGGAATTCACTTCTACCCATTTTAGGGTTAGTAGATAGGTTGTTCTCCTAAGTATTGATTTCTGGTCTTGAACAAAAGGGCCTGCCCTCTCATGGTAGAGAGGGATATAGTTTCTTAGTTGGACTATAAACCAATTGTTCAATAGAGGATCAGTGGTGACTTAAGGAGCAAGATGTATTTATAAGAGAAAAATGGTGATTTTGACCTAGCTGTAAATACGAACGACCTGTGAAGATTCTTCTTACTGATTATGGTTAATCAAGTGGACAGAAATATATCTACAGTGAGAAGAGTGCAACTATCGAGCTATAGTGGTATGTCTCAATAGTTAACAAATATTGATTAATTCGGATTAAAGAGTTTAACCGATTAATCTCAAATCATTGGAGCCATGACCTGTAGGTCCATAAGGTCCCTCTACTACTCGTAAAAGATTAAACCATGGATTAAAATATTGAGTGAATTTGAAATATTCAAAGTCGGTTTTAGGGTTTAGATTTGAAATGTTCAAATTCATTTTTTAGTGTTTGGATAATTATATTCGATATAATTAATGTTTAAATTTATTGAAATTAAACGTAATTCGAGAGTTCAAAATATTTAAATAATGATTTAAATATTGAATACATAAATAGGGATTCATGTTTGAATTAGTGTTTTTATTAATTTAATATTTGATATTAAATTATTATTTAATTAATTAAATTTGTTTAATTAATTAAAATTAATTTCAAATTTAAAAGGAAATTCAATTTTCGAAATTGAATTTAAATTATATTTAATATATTTTTAAATTAAATATAATTAATTAATTTAAAATTGGAATTTTTAAGTTTGAGTGGAAAAATTCAAGTTTAAGATTTCTTAGTAGATTTCTCCTCATTTTAACACCTATCTCACTTACTAAGTGCTAATTGATGTGTCAATCAGCTAAATTAGTTAGTGTTTGCGTGTTCGAACTTAATAAAAGCTTCAAGATCTAAATTTGAAGCTCCATGCAATCCAATTTGACATAATTTCTGAAAAAATTGTTTTTGCTCTCAACTTCTCTCAAACTGATCTCAATCCCTCTCAATTCAGAGTTCCATCACTTAAATCCAAGGCTGAGAGTAGTAGAGAAGATTCTCTTGGTGGTCTATTAAAGATTTGAAGGTCAAATTCGTGGAGATAAGCAATAATTTGAAGGATTCTACAAAGGTTGTACTTTTGAAACCCTTTCTTTAAAAACTTTTTTTTTTTTTTATCATGTTTGTTACTCAAATTAAGTGTAATTAGAGTACTTAATGATTTCGTTAGCTTCCATTTTATGCATGTTTACTCTATAAATTGGTATCAGAGCATGATTTAAGCAATCAGTTAACATTAATTTGAGTTTAATGGGTGAATTTCTAGAGATGCATGTTTGGTTGACTGATATGGTGTTCATCCAATTTTGACATTAGATTCCTCTTTAATTATGTTGTTACTTTTGTAATTGGCTCTTGATTGACGAGTCTTAATGTGTGATTAAGGTTCTGTAGTTTTATTAGAGTCAATAGACTTGAAACTAGGTTGTAATTGAAGTTTCAAGCAAGCAAGCTCAGCTGAAAAATCTGGAGAAATAGCCACTGTGAGGTAGGGTCGCGACGCTGCCCATACATCGTTGCAATGTTGTTCTTCTTGAAACCCGAGGCATTGCAATGTTGGGATGAAGTGCTGTAACACTGCTCTTCCCAGCCTAGAAACGCGTGTGTTCATAGATCGGTTCGTGGGAGTAGGTCGATTCAACCGGTTCAATTGTCTAGGGGTTCGATTCAACCTTTTTTGGAAATTTGGAGGACTAGTTCGAGCAGTTTGAGTCCAGTTCAGGTCGGTTCGGGCAGTCCAGAGGCTCCTTGAAGCTTTGTGTTTATTTTGTAATAAATTATTTTATTGCTTGCTTAGGATGCCAAAGTTGGCCCATATCAGTATTGTTTAAATATTTTATGCATATGATGATGTTATATTTAAATTAAACATGTATGTGCATATTGTATGCCATGTAGATTTAAAATCCCACCATAGGAACGCATGTTTCATGCATTAATGTATGTTATAAGTTTGTTATAATATATATAGTATGCATGATTAGGGTTTCATAAGTTTAATATAATTGTTATATTCATGTATGGAATGCTTAAGCATACATTATAACATGTCTATAATTTTATAAGAGTTATAAAATGAATTATGTTGGGATTGGTGTCTTAATTCTCCTGGAGTCTCATAGTCTGTAAATATTGTACACATTGTTATGAATAAAATAAGAGTTATTTTATTTTGTATTTACTCATATCCAATAAACAAATATCCGTGGTTATTGTATGTAAACTTAAGCATGTATATAAGATATACAAGTAAATCATGCCTTAAGTAATAACCTAAAAGGTCTGTAATATATGGATTAAGAAGGGATACCTTATCCTGGTGACACTACGGATACGGCTCACTTTGTAGAGGTTTACAAGTGTTGTGAACTACTACAGATGGTCTAATCCTGACCATTCATGTGGAGACATGTGAGCGGAGGTGTCCTATACAAAGAGTTTGTATAAGACCAGACCACGAGATGATTCGTCTCTTTATATAACGTCGTTGATACTTAAGACTTACATCTCACTTTCAACGAGCATAGGTGACATGACCTTAATTCTGAGTGTTTTGGGAACTTCTGCCTTTGAGGGCGATCCTTTGATTAATATGGGTGAGAGTGGCCAGATTGCTAACTCAATAAGCCTACCTTTTTGAGTATTTGTCTGATTGGGGAGCTGGGAATTCAGTTACACAAGACGAAATTCACTGCTTCCCCGGAGAAGAGGTAAGTAGATAGATTGCTCCCTTAAGGGCTAATTCCGGGTCTTGAATGTAGTGGCCACATCTGGCTAATTTCAGGTCTTGAATGTAGTGGCCACATCTTTTCTTTGGAAGAGAGGACTCAGTCATAGTAGAACTATGACTTATGTTCATTAGAGGAATCAGTGGTACTTAAGGAATTAGATGTAACTATAGGGGTAAAATGGTAAATTGGCCTAGTTGTACTTACGAGCGATCTGTGAAGGGTTATCGCACTGTTGATTGATTGATATGGACACAGAAATATAACGGTAGTGAGGAGAGTGGAGCTGTCAGTCTTTAGTGGAGTGCTCGACAGTTAATGAATGGTAGATCCCGTGACTAAAGAGTTTAGTAAGTTATTCACGTACGGTTGTAGCTTCAGGCTACAGGTCCATAAGGTCCCCTTAGTAGCTCAATAGATTCAAGTTGAGAATCAGTTCTTGGTGTTAATTTAAAGTGTTCAAATTGACAAGAGGAAATTCAATTATATATGATATAATTGGTATGATGTATGAGATACATCAAGTAGAGGATTAATGTAAATATGATTTATATTAAGTACCACAAAATAGAAAAAGAACAATGGTTTGTATGTTTCATGAGATGAAATATTAAAACTATAAGTTATAAATATAATATGCTAAGTTGGTTATCATATTTATTTATAATAATATTAATTATTTGATAATTAATTCTTTTTCTCTAATAACCAATTGAGTGTGAGGTTATTGATGGTTTTATGGTAACCAAGAGATAAAAGAAAAAATGCTATCTTAAATTTAGAGTGTTGCCACTTTTAAAAATAACTCACGGAGAAAGCTATCACGTGAAAGTGTTTCACTAAGTGATAGCTATAGAGAGATTAAACGATTGTGGAGTTTGACTATGCGATAGTTCATCAGCTGATTGTAGCTAAACGATCATGTGGCTTTGTCTATATGATAGGCTGCCATTTATTACACGATTGAGCACATCATCTATACCATAGACACTTCTTATCTCCCACTTGCTCGATCGTCTACATGATTTTTGCCCTCCCGTCTCTTCCTCAAACCAAGTTCATACAGAGCCCACAACTCCTGGATTCTCACTCCGAGAATACCAAGGTAACCATTGTGGTGGTGTCCTCACTCAACTCGATTGGTTTCGAGGAGCTGTTGGCCGTTCGTTGGGTGTGCTGTTGATCGTGTTGTGCACCGGTCGTTGTGTTCTTGCATTGCTGTTCTTGGACACTTGGAGACTGTTCGAGGGATTCTTGAAGAATGTTTCTTCAAAGGTATGCATACTCTATCCCTTGATACTTTTTGAAAGCATGCTGTAATTTCTTGTTGTGCATGACCAGTTTAGTTTCTGTTTCTTGTACTCTAATTTGGAACAATCCTTCCGCTGCTCATGGAAATCCTCATGCTTGATTTCCTTCAAATTAGACATTTAAAATCTATAACAAAGATAAGATGCATGCTCCCTTAGGTTTAATAACAACTTATTTCAATAGTTAAAATAGGTTGTTATCTTATAAAACACGGTTACAAACTCAATCGGTCTATAATCCTATCTAAGGCTGGAGGTACTTAAGTTGGCGCTTTACGTAACACCTACTACCTGGGGATTATAGCCGAAATGTTGTGCATTGTTAACTGGTTTTATAAGCATGCATGAGCAGTGTGAGGTAATAAAATGGTTTTATCACTTAGACATCGTAGGTGAAATCCAAATATAAATGTTGTACTTAGATACCTAAGTACAAGAGATACCCAAATAATTAGAACACTTCAGTGGGAGATAACTATATATATGATATATTATTTTTAGCTCTCATGTTCTTAAGAGTTCACACCGTAAGATCTATGCTCGACTTTGTGTCCTTTTTACTGCGACTGCTCCATTCGGAAATTGTTTGCATGGGTCAATAACAAGGTGAATAGGGGAAGTGGTATGTGGGCGCAGGAAATGTGTCAACATGCCCTACTGTCTCTTCCATTAGTTTGAACTGTGAAATTCTTATGTTGCATCTGCTATCATTTTTAAGCGATACTAGCTAGTCGTTTTTACGGCGATCCCCTCGGAGGGTTGTAACATAGAATTTGGAACAACCCAAACCTCAGAAATGAATAAGGTTTCTTAATTATGGCTTGAACATTGTCTTCCTATTCGGGAGAATATTCATACCATTCTATGAAATTTAAAAATGGAGGGCCAACTTACAAAAGTTACTAAGTGTTACTATGTTCTTGACCGAAAATGGTAACTTAATAACTATAGGAATAAAAGCTATTCTGGATATAGTATTTAGTCAAGAATGTCTTGATTTAGTGAAAGAGTGTTTGACTGCCCTCGGCAGCATCTATTCTAACTCACTAAAGTATCACTGCAAATAAATAAAGAAATATGGGTGCTTTATTACTTTTGCTAAAATTGGATTTAGATGCAATTTTTTCATAGAATTTGTTTATGTTTCAGAATGTCGAACTCAATTATACAACTCTTAGCCTCTGATAACTTCAATGGAGAGGGTTATTTGGTGCGTTTTGTTCATGTGATGAAATAATAATGCTTATGAGATTTAACATTCAGTTTTCTTTAGTCAAACCCAAGTGCAAATTTGACCAAAGTTTCTGGTGAGTCTAGGGTCGAATGCATGGATTTCTTGTAAGTATGCGATAAAACTAAAAATATGATCTTAACGCGAGTTTAAAATGTTAAAAGGAGTGATTGAATAAGCAAATTTAAACCTAAATATGCAATGAGGATTGTGTTTAAAATGAAGCAGTGTAAATTGGATAATAGTTAAGCAATAGAAGGGTTGAGAAGAATTTTTACAAACATTTTCTAAACAACTAGATGAAATGTGTAATCAAGCTATACACTCAATGTTACGACCAACACTTCTTAGTGTTCTTTGTCACATTATCTTATCTCTAAGATGCATGCGAGAGGTGTAATATGCAGAGAATGTACTTATTTCTAAGGAACATTTTCTCTCATTTTATGAGGTCTTAATCTAAATTCTTTCAAAATTAGATTAGCTTTACTTAGAACAATTTCTCAATTGATTCAAGCAACAAATATAAGCATGCATAAAACAAGTTAATCGCATGATTCCTCCAGTTATTTAGTCGTGTTAGCAATATAATACAAATACAAAAACAAAGAAAAAGGGTCAGAGAGTTAAGTTGTGGTTCACAATGTTTTGCTTCCTCCGGCTTGTTTTACAGCTGCTTCCTTAGATAATTGAACAGTATTATCTTTTTCTTTCCCTAGAATCCTAAGCTCTCACCAAGGAGTTTCTATGGAAGATTGATAGGGTTTTCAAGCAGAATCACTTCTCAGGGTGTTCTTCTCGTCTCCCAGAATGTATCCCCGATGTATGGACGATGTATATTAAGAAAAAATCAAAACTCCTTCTGCATGGCATTTGCATGGGTATTTATAGGCGTTCGCGAGCACTGCTTTTCTTAAGCTCATGATTGCATCGATGGGGCGCATTAAATTTCATATCCTGTCGCACCGACTGCAATGTGTCAGCAGTTCATTGAATCTTCAACACAACTTTCCTGTCTGCCACCAATGCAACTTGTGATGTGACACCCACCGCCCATGTCATGTCATGCCTCATTGCTTGCAACTTATGCGATCGTCTTTTCTTTTCTTCTCAGGAAACTTCTTGCGTTGAAAGCATTAATAGACATTCGATCACGCGATCATCAGAAGTAGCAAAATTAGTCTAAAATTTAAATATGTTATGTGTTAAAAGTATGTGATCACGTACTTTGCTTTTTGTATAAATTTATTGGTAAAAATTATTTAAATTGCATGCCTTCGCCTTATTATTTTAAATGAAAGAGATATAATAACTTGTATTTTACAAGTTATCACACCCCCAAATTTAAAATAATGCTTGTCTTCAAGCATATACTTAAGACTTTTTATGATTTCAATTGCCTTCAAGAATTGCCTAGACCTCTTAGAGTGCCTCACTCAGTTTGCTAGACTAGATTTCTTTTAGTTTTATTTATTCTTCCTATAAATTTACTTCTAGCCTTGAGAAGCTACAAGCTTATTCTAAACAAAAATCCTTTACTCATTTCTAAGACTATCTCATATTTCTGAAAATGAAGATTTGGAAAAAAAAAAATTTTCCCTTACTACTTGTGATTTTGCACTGATCCAAGGGTTTAACCTTCGTTTTGGCTTGCCCCCACGGGTGTCATGCGGACATCCAACTACGAGCTAATCACTTTTTTCAGACTAAACTCATGTCGTCTTTTTGAGGCAGTGAAGTTGAGATCACTTATCCTTTTGTGTTGATCATAATTCTTGCCTTCGTTTTGGCTTACCCCCACGAGTGTCTTATAGACATCCACTAAGATCAAGTTCCGATCTCAACACCTTTCTTTTTTCATTTTTCTTTTTTATTTCTTATTTATTTTTTACATATTTATTTTTCTTTTTTCTTTATTTTTTTAGCAGCCAAAGATAACCAAAATCAGATAAAATCAACAATAATAAAGATAACAAAATAACAATAAATGAAAGTAAAGGATACCAAAAGGATACGATATGTCCCTTGAAGGATATTTCTTTATTGCGCAGAGACTTCCTTCCATCGCATCATTCGGGCGTTCCAAGATCTATGGAGGTTTTCTCGCAATCAAAATCCCCTCCATAATGGTTTGATGCGTTGCCCATTGACTTTGAAAGCATTGGCCTCGTTTTCACTGACTAGTTCCACTATTCCATGAGGATAGACTTCTTTGATAATGAATGGTCCTGACCAACATGATTTTAACTTTCTTGGAACAAGACGTAGTCTAGAATTAAATAGGAGAACTTTTTGGCCAATTTCAAAATTTTCCTTACAAATGCGTTGATCATGCCAATGCTTCGTCTGCTTCTTATATATCTTGGCATTCTCGTAAGCTTGTAATCTCCATTAATTTAATTCCAGTAAATGCAGCTTCCTTGCTTCTTCTGTAGCTTTCAAGTCAAAATTGAGTTTTTTTTTTTTTTTTTTTTTTTTTTTTTTTTAGCCCAAAATGCCCTGTGTTCAAGCTTCAATGTAAGTGACATGCTTGCCAAAAAGCGAGTGGCGTATGACATCCGGGAGTTTTATATGTGGTGCGATATGCCCATAATGCATCATCGAGTCTTTGAGTCCAATCTTTTCTTGTCAGATTAACCACTTTCTCCAATACAGTCTTGATTTCCCTATGGGATATCTCTGCCTGACCATTGGTCTGGGCGTGGTATGTTGTTGCTATTTTATGGTGCACGTTATATTTGATTAGAATCTTGTTAACCATGCGATTGACAAAATGTGTACCTTCATCACTTATAATGGCACGTGGGGTGCCAAAGTGGGAAAAGATATTTTTCTGCAAGAACTTCGATATTGTGATCGCATCGTTCAAGGCACAGGAAATCGCCTCCACCCATTTTGATACACAGTCAACAACTAGTAGGATATAGTTGTGGCCATTAGACGGTGGAAATGGCCCCATGAAATCGATTCCCTAGATGTCAAATAATTCCACTTCCAAGATGACATTCATTGGCATTTCGTTTCTTTCAAAAATGTTTCCAGTGCATTGGCACCAGTCGCATTTCATGACATAGCCACGCGCATCCTTGAATAAGGTAGGCCAATAGTATCCACTTTGTAAGACCTTCGCAACAGTGCGCTGACCTTCAAAGTGTCCACCATAAGGCAATTCATGGCATTGATATAGGATGCGATGAAATGCCATCTCAGGAACAAATTGTCTTAGAATATGATCAGGTCCCCTTTTATACAGGTTGGGCTCATCCTAATAGAATTTACAATCTTGCATGAACCTTTTCCTTTGTTGAGAGGTATAATCTTTTGGAAATTGTTTGCAAATAAGAAAGTCGACAATGTCTGCATACCAAGGAAAATATTCATCAATTTTCAGCGACAGTTCGTCAGGGAAAGAAGCATTCATAGAAGGTTGTACGCGATCATTTTCATGATGTTCATGCCTTGACAAATGATCAGCGACCTTGTTCTCTGTCCCTTTTCTATCCACAATCTCGATGTCAAACCGCTGTAGTAATTGGACCCACCTAATGAACCTTGGTTTTGCATCCTTCTTGGTCATCAAATATTTGATAGTAGAGTGATCAGTGTGAATGATGACCTTTGACCCTAGCAAATATGGTCGAAATTTCTTCACAGCAAAAACCACCACCAGCAACTCCTTCTCAGTGGTCGTATAGTTCTTGGGCCCTGTTAAGGGTTTTACTTGCATATGCGATATGATGAAGAATCCTTTCTATTCGTTAGGCTAATGCTGCTCCCATCGCATATCCGCTGGCGTCACCATAAGTCCAAATGGTTTTGTCCAATTTGGAGAAATTAGAATAGGAGTTGAGATTAATGCTTTCTTAAATTTTTCAAATGCATTCAAACAATTGTTGTCAAAATCAAAAGGTCGATCCACCTCCAACAACATATTTAACGGCCTGGAAATCTTTGAGAAGTCTTTGACAAATTTGCAATAAAAATCGGCATGTCCCAAAAAGCTTCTCAAAAAGTCTTCACTTTCGTTGGAGGTGACAACTTCTTATTGGCCTCGATCTTAGCTCGATCAACTTCTAGGCCAGTCTTAGACACATTGTGGTCAAGAATAATTCCTTTGGTCACCATGAAATAGCATTTTTCCCAATTCAAAACCAAATTTGTGTGTTCACACCTTTTTAAGATTTTCTCCAAGTTCTCCAAGCATACTTCATATGTCTTCCCATAGACTTAAAAATCATCCATAAATATCTCAACAGAATCTTCGAGATAATCTGAGAAGATGGCCATCATGCACCTTTGAAATGTGCTAGGTGCATTAAACAATCTAAATGGCATGCGTCAAAAAGCGAACGTCCCATATGGGCATGTAAACGTTGTCTTTTCCTGATCTTTTGGTGCAATCATAATTTGGTTGTACCTCGTATAGTCATCCAGAAAACAAAAATAGTCATTCCCTACCAGTCTATCCACCATTTGATCAATGAAAGGTAAGGGGAAGTGATATTCTTTTGTCGTGGCGCTGAGTTTCTAATAATCCATACAGATCTCCAACCGGTAACTATACGCGTTGCTATTAGTTCGCTATTTTTATTGGGAACGACTGTCATCCCCCCTTTCTTTGGTACACGCTGCACTGGGCTGACCCATGTGCTATCTGAGATGGGGTAGATATGTCCATGTCCAGCCATTTGATGATTTCCTTTTTTACCACTTCTTTCATCACAAGGTTCAACCTTCGTTGAGCTTCAACAGAGCCCTTCTTTCCCTCTTCTAATCTAATTTTGTGCATGCAATAGGATAGACTTATTCCTTTAATATCAGCAAGGGTCCACCCTATAGCTTTGCTGTACGTTTTCAACATCTCAATAAGGGTTTCTTTTCTTTCTTTAGTAAGCGTGGATGATATGATGACTAGCTAGGTTTCATTTTGCCCCAAGAAAAAATACTTTAGATGAGCTGGTAACACCTTTAGTTCCAGAGCTAGAGGTTGTTCCAGAGAAGTTTTATTCAATCCTTTTTCTTCCTCCATATTCAACGGTTCACAAGCTTTCTATATCATGGTCATCACATTTCATGATTCGACTGCAATGTGGGCCTCATCCTTTGGTTCTTCATTTGTTTGTCAATCCTAGTTGTAGGGCCATTCCTAATCCTCATCACATGAGTGTGCTTCATCTGGGTAGCTCATTGCTTTAATGATACTGAACTTCAGCTTTTGACCGTTGACATTCATTGCAATCTCTCCTTTGTGCACATCGATCTAAGATCCCTTAGTGGAGAGGAATGGTCTTCTCAAGATAATAAGGACATATTTATCAGCTTCATTATCGAGTATGATGAATTTTGTAGGAAGAACAAATTTATCAACCTTGACCAACACACCTTCTAACTTTCCTTCTAGATGAACACGCGATCGGTCTGCTAATTGGAGGATCACTGATGTGGGCACGAGTTCTCCGATCTCCAATGTTTAAAAATTGATAGAGGCATTAGGTTTATGCTTGCCCCTAGATCGCATAGTGCATGCTCAATATAAGTTTCTCCGATTAAGTAAGGTATTGTAAAACTTCTAGGATGTCTAATTTTTGGAGGAATGATCGCGTTGCTGGCCCGCATTAGAGCCACCATCTCGTATTTCCTTATTCTTGGTTATAACATCCTTCAAGAACTTAGCATATGTGGGCATTTTCTTTATCGCCTCAACAAATGGGATGTTGATATGCAGCTATTTCAATATTTCCAAAAAATGTTGGTATTGATTTTCATCTTTTTTCTTCTTTTTCAGCCTTTGTGGAAATGGTGGTGGTTGCACTTCTTGTGTTGTTGATGGAGTTGTTGCGGTCATTTCTTCCGGTTCTTATTCTTCCTTTTAAACACCTCTACTTTCATGCATCCACTTCTTAATGTCACCGTTTGACATTGTTCCTTGCCTTTGTCTCTCATATGGTGAGGAATTTTAGTGGCGCTGGGAAGTTCTCCTTGTTTCCTGTTCTTCAATTCGCCTGCAATCAGGCCCATTTGTACTTCAAGATTAGAAATGGATGTTGCTTGATTTTGAAGAACTGTTTCATTCTTTTGAATATATTCCTTCAATAAATTTTCTAAGGAAGATGATGAGGACGACTGAGATGAATTGGTTGTCTGCTGAAATCCATTTGGTCTTAGTTGAAATCCTAGTGGTCCATCTCTATGGGTATTGTGAGTGTTGACTTGTAATTGTTGTTGATTACCAAGAGAAATTCGAATGGTTTCTCTAGCCAGATAGATTGAGGATTGCGTGGGCATTCCTCAAAGGATTGAGGTTCTTCGCAAAGGACACAATTTCCATTGTTCATTTGGGCAATCGCATTCACTTGCCCACCTTTTGCATCGGTCTTTCTCATGCTCGTCTGCATCGTTGCTTCGGGTGTTGTTGGTTCTGGACCCATATTCATTTTCCTGTCAGTCTTCGTGATTCTTTGAGATTCGATCCAATATATTCTTGGCCTCAATGTAAGTTTTGTCCAGAAGTCCATCTACCATCGCAGCATTCACAGCGGTCTACGATCCTGAGTTCAAACCATAGTAAAAGATTTCCATCTGGAGACAATCAGAGCCATTATACGGACAATCCCTAACTAGTTTTTTTAATCCTCCCCACGCATCGCTGACCATTTCTGATTCTCTCTGCTGAAAGTTTGTGATTAACCTTCTTCTCCTTGCAAATTTCATTGTTGGGAAGTACATTTTCATAAACTTCTCTACCACTTGTTCCCATGAAGTTATCTCCCCTGGTTCAAGCGAGTACGCCAATTTTCTAGCTTCGTCGCATAGTGAACATGGAAATAGTGTAAGTCGTACTTTCTTTGGTGTGATGTTTCGAAATACAAAGCTATTGCATTTTTCGACAAAACTCCTCAGGTGAGCGTGGGGATCTGGTGACACTATGGATACAGCCCACTTTGTAGAGGTTTGCAAGTGTTGTAAACCCTATAGATGGTAGATCTTGACCATTCATGTGAAGACGTGGAGCAGGGGTGTCCTATACAAAGAGTTTGTATAAGACCTGGACCACGAGACGACTAGATTCTGTATATAACGTCGTTGATACTAGAGACTTACATCTCACCTAAACAACCATAGGTGTCACGATCTCAATCCTATGTGTTTTGGGAACTCCTGCCTTTGAGGGCAGTCTTTTGATTAGTATAGGTGAGAGTTGCCAAATTGCCAACTTAACATGCCTACCGTTTTGGGGACTTATTTGATCTGGCAGCTGAGAACTCATTCCACAATATGGAATTCACTCCTTTCCCGAAGTAGGGATAAGTAGAGAGATTGCTCTCTTAAGGGCTAATTCTGGGGCTTTAACATAGTGGCCACAGCTTCTCTTTGGAAGAGGACTATGACTTATGTTCATTAGAGGGATCAATGGTACTTAAGGAGACATATGTTACTACAGGGGCATAACGGTTATTGGCCCAGTTATACTTACGAGCGATCTGTGAAGGGTTGTCGCATTGCTGATTGGTTAAAATGGACACATAATATATCTGTAGCAAGGAGAGTTCAACTATCGATCTTTAGTGAAGTGTCTGGAAGTTAACGGATGGTGGATCCCGTGATTAAAGAGTTTAGTCAGTTATTCACGTACCATTGGAGCTTCGTAGCTACAGGTCCATGAGGTCCCCTTGGTAGCTTGGATTCAAATTGACAAGAGGTATTTTGATTATATATGATATAATTGGTATAATGTATGAGATACATCTAGTGGAGGATTGATGTAAATGAGATTTACATTAAATACCATGGAATAGAAAAAGAACTATGGTTTATATGTTTCATGAGATGAAATATTAAAACTATAGGTTATTGGATCATTTATCATTTATGTTTATAATAATATTAATTATTAGATAATTAATACCTTTTCTTTTAAATAACCAAAGTAGTGGGTGGTTATTAGATCATGGTAACCGTGAGTTAAAAAGGAAAGTGGTTTCCTATTTTCAAAAAAGAGGTTTTTACAAAAGATTGAAAAGGATTTTGAGTTTTCTTTCGCGCAAAAGAACTCACGTAGTCGTCAAGTAAATTCGGATTTACTAAACGATAGCTGAATAGACTAAATGATCGTATAGCTTTTGCTAGACGATCGCATACCTTTATCTAAATGATTGGGCATCGACCTATACGATAGGTCTCAGCCATCTCCCACTTGCCTAGTTATGTATTCGATCGTTGTTTCCTCCGTTTGTCTGCCTCATACCAAGTTCGAACAGAGCCCACCCTTTCAATTCTCACACCGAAAATACCAAGGTCACCTTGTTGGTGGTATTAGTCTCAACTCAACACCGTCGAGGTTTTCTGGAGGTCGTTCGTGGTACTGTGGAGGTCGTTCCTGTTGCAGAGGAGTTCGTGATTGAGGAGATCGTTGAGGACGAGTGCGAAGTGTTTGTGCATGTTTGTGCGATGTTGCGATCGTGTAGATTGGGCATTCGTGGTTGATGTTGTTCGAGTGATCAGAGTGCGCATAGAAGCGTGGAGACACTTCTGCTATTGTTTGTAGAGTTTGTCTCCCTTGTTCATTTATTGTTCATGCAGTAATTTCTACATTGTAATTGTATAACTGTTTGTATTCAAGTCGACTGTAAATATATGTTCATTCATGATTGTAATTTGGAATAGTCTTGTTCCGCTACTCATGGAAATCTCATTTCCGATTTCCTTAAATAACGTTGTTCATAATAGAGACTTACATTTCACCAGGATGACCATAGGTAACAATCTTGAGTGAGTTGTGAACTCCTACCTATGAGGGCAGTCCTTTGATTTGTATGAGTGAGAGTGGCCAGATCCCCAACTCAAAAAGCCTACCATTTTGAAGATTCGTCTGATTGGGGAGTTTGGAACACAACTACACAAGAAGGAATTCACTCATTCCCTAAGATCGGGGTAAGTAGATAAATTACTCCCTTAAGGGCTGATATCGGAGCTTGAACAATGTGGCGCCACACCCTTTCCTGGCCTGAGAGGGGTTTAATCATAATTGGAATATGATCTATTATTCATTAGAGAGATCAGTGGTACTTAAGAAGTTGTAACTATAAGGGCAATATGGTAATAATTACCTAGCTTTACTTACGAGCAATTTGTGAAGGGTCATCGTACTGTTGGTTGGTTATATCCAATGGACACAGAAATATATCTGTAGTGCGAAGAGTGCAATCGTCGGTCTTTAGTGGAGTGCCTAACAGTTAACGGATGGTGAATAATTTAGTTAAAGAGTTTGATTAATTATTCATGTACCGTTGGAGCTTCAAGCTACAGGTCCATGGGGTCCACTTGGTAGCTCAAAAGGATTAATTGAAAATTAGTTTTTGGATTAATTTAAATTGTTCAAATTAGTAGAGGGATTTAATTATATATGATATAACTAAGTTATTTTAATTATATGTGATATAATTATTATAATGCATTTGATATATTATAGCTTAATTGAGAGAAAAAATATTTAAATAAGATTCAATTATTATTAATATGAATTAGATTCATAGTTGTTAAATTTAATATAAATGTGACTTACATTAAATGCCATATAAGAGAGAAAAGAAACTATAAATTATATTGTATGTGATACAATATTAAATCTATAGGTTATATGTTATATTTGATATAACATATAATTATATATATATATATATATATATATTAAATAATCAATTTTTATTTTTTAAAAATAAAAATGAGGGAGGGAGTTACTCCCTCCCCTCTTTTCTCTCCACCCACGTAAGTGGGTGGTTGTGGTATTTGGTTTTTTCAAAGACAGGAGAGAGTCTCCTTCTTCGACAATCTGATGATCGAATTTGATAGATTGGAAAACAACAAAAGAGTTTTGAGTTGTTGGTGAACAATTTCAAACCTTCCTTCTTACTACTAAAATTCCCTCATACCAAAATAGCCAGAGTTCACCACTCCTGGGTTGTCTACTTGAGAATACTAAGGAAGCCTTTGTGGTAGTATTCATGCTCTTGATCGAAGTTAGACGTTCGTCTGTTATTCGAGGGATTCTTGAAGAAAAGTCTGCAAATGTAAGGTTTCCAAAACTTTTTTAATAGCATGCTGTAATTTATATAAATGCATATGTAGTTCTTTCTTTACTGTAAATTTACATTCAATGAAAAATGGATTTGGGAGATCTTTCTTCCGCTCACAGTTCTCTTCAATTTGGGATCCTTCAATATTACGTTAGTTTTATTGATGATTATTCCAGATATGGCTATGTTTACCTAATGCATCATAAGTCTGAGACTCTTAAAAAGTTCAAAGATTATAAGACTGAGGTTCAAAACCTATTTGGTAAAATGATAAAAACACCTCGATCAGGTCGGGGTGGTGAGTATATGAATTTATAATTCCAAAACTATTTAGTAGAACATGGAATTCAATTTCAACTCACAGCACCTAGTACACCACAACAGAATGAGGAGAAATCAAACCTAGTTAGATATGGTTCCTTCAATGATGAGTTATGCCCAGTTACCTTAGTCATTTTGGGGGTATATAGTTTAAGCTGCAATACATATACTGAACATGGTTCCCTCAAAAAGTGATTCAGAAACACTGTATGAGTTATGGAGAGGACGTAAAGGTAGTTTACGTTACTTCAGAATTTAGGGATGCCCGATGTCACGGTCATGCTTGTCCAGGCGTGTTGCCCATGGCCGCATGTCCGCCTCCACATGTTTTTACTATCCTTTCATTCTATGTATTTCCTTTTGCTAGGTAGTTAGTTTTATATGTAATTTTTTTAGTGAATGACCACTCACCTATTTTCATATGCAAGGGTGGCAGATGTGTTTTTGTTCATAATGCACTATATGGGGATATGACTAACCATCACTTCCCCATACCCAGAGTAGTATGTTATAAAGCGATTGTTGTTGCTTATTGCTTTCTAGCCTACTACAATCCTTCTCTTCTTTATTCATATATTCAAAACGTTTGCGAAAACCTTTTATCTTTCTAGCCTACTACAATCATTCTCTTCTCTATTCATACATTATTGCTTTCTAAAACCATTTTCTCTAAAACGGGGGTGGAAGCCACGAGAGGCACCCAGTGGGCCATTGGCATTCCGTCTTTGAATTGGCTAACTTGTTTGTGAGCGGAAACAAGTGTCGCACAATCGCTAAGTGAAGCTTCTGAAAGTGCGATTGTGCAGTTTGTACAAAGCCAGGTCGGCTCACGAAATTGAGAAGTTGTGATCATGTCTGCTACAAAGCAGTTGGGCAAGTCCCATGTTGACCAATTGGTCGAGATAGAAGAGCAAATGCTCTATCTAATAGAAGTCTCTAATCAGGTTCGGTTCCTAGAAACTCGGTTACAAGAAGTCGCTGACAAGGCCAATGAAATTGACGTGGTGGCTGGCCACTTAGACGGGATGCTCGTCAGGGAATTGTTGACAAAGGTTGAGACCCTAGAGGCAAAAGCTACAATGAGTAGGCCTCTCGAACATGGGGATAGTTCATTGAGCTCTATTCCCATGTAGAATAGTGTGTCAAAGAACAAGACAGCTCGCAGAGAGCGATAATTCAGATGGTGACTGAATTGTCTGAGGACTTTCGAGCCACCATCGATGTCATCCAGGCAGAGATTGCAGACATTAGTGCAAGAATTAACCTCGCCATGAGAGCGATGAGAAATCAAGCCCCAATCGGGGGTGCAGTCCAATTCAACAGTGTAAAAGTACCCAAGCCTAAGCCCTTCTGTGGGGCTCGCGATGCGAAAGTGCTAGAAAATTTTATCTTTGACATGGAACAGTACTTCAGGGCTACGAACACAATGATTAAGGAGTCGAAGATGACCCTAGTGATGATGCACCTAGTAGAGGATACCAAGTTATAGTGGAGGTCCCATTTCATGGATGTCCAAGAGGGTCGATGCACCATCGACACGTGGGAGAGATTGAAACAAGAGTTGTGTTCTCAGTTCTTCCTCGAAAATGTTGAGATTTTAGCAAGACACAAGCTACAGAAATTGAAACATACTGGTATTATTGGGGACTACGTGAAATAATTTGCTGGATTGATGTTGGACATAAGAGATATGTCTGAAAAAGACAAAGTATTCTATTTTGTCGAAGGCCTTAAATCATGGGCAAAAACAAAATTGTATGAGCAGAGAATATAGGATCTCTCAGCCACTTACACAGTGGCCAAACGATTGTTCTACTTGATTTATGAATATCAAGAGATGAGGCAACGCTCGAGATCCCATAATAGAGGGAGAAAGAGCAACGGTTCGAGCCCATCGAGAAATAGTGGGGAAGATAAAGACACTAGTGGGGACGATAAACCACCTCAGCAGACGACTGGAAATATGTGGCGGGGGCAGAATCAGAAGAATTTTTATTGGCCTTTATCCTATACTATATGTAAGGGACAACACAAAGCGAGCGAATGTCCGAAACGAGCAGCCTTCAATGTTCAAAGTCTCATTATCTTTAGACTGGAAAGACAAAGTTGTTCAAGCAGAGGACGAAAATGTACAAGTAGAGGAAGATAGAACCCTACGAGTTGGGGCCCTGAGATTTTTAGCTGCCCTCCAGAAGGATGTAGAAGAAGCAAAGGGATCCCAAAGAGGCGGACTGATGTATGTTGATGCTTGGGTCAACCATAGATCGACCAAAATTACCATGGTCGACTTGGGAGCCACACATAATTTTATGTCCGAAACAGAAGCCAGATGGCTAAATCTTCATTGGGAAGGAGGTGCAGGTAAAATGAAAGCAGTGAACTCTACAGCCTTGTTAATTACAGAAATGGCAAAGAGAACAGTCGTAAAGTTGGGGGACTGAAGTGGCCCTGCCGATTTCATGATCGTTAAGATGGATGACTTTGACGTGGTGTAGGGAATGCAGGGTCTACGCCTACAGTTGTGCATGCTGAAATCAAATAGCTAAATGGGATAAGGATGATCTCGGCCCTTTAGTTGAAGAAGGAATTTACCCACGAGTCAGTCAAAACCACGAAAGAGAAGGCCCCCCAAGAAATTTTGTGTCTTGGAACAGTGTCATGTTGTTGAGCCGGACAATTTACACAAGTCCCTACCTCCAAAGAGGAGGAGAAGGAGAGGAAGAAAGCCCAGACACCGAGAGTTCCTACTAGGGGACTGGGTTTGAGTAAATTTGTGCCTGGGATAGTTTCAAAGTCGAGGAAAGAGAACATTGCCTTGTGAGCAGCTTTAGAGAACCGGTGAAAGTCATCGAAAGGATTGGGAAAGCCTCTTATCGGGTGTAGTTACCATCATGGATGGAGATTCATCCTGTCATCCACATAAGTAGAATGAAACCCTATCATCCCAACCATGTCAAGGAGCGATGTAGGGTGGTGACCTGTCTGCATGCCACGATGAAGAGAGTGGCAGGAGAAGAAGCCAACGAGAGACTTACTGAAAGAAGTGACAGAGCTGAAAGACCAGAACCAAGCTAGGAAGAGTTCATAGAGAAATGGAGAAGCTTCCAAGACAGAAAAGTTCGTTAGGAGTGCGTAGAATACTTCAAAGGCAACTGCTCAACAATATACTGAGTTCGAGCAGAGTCGGTTGATGGCAGATGTGTTTTTGTTCATGCATTATATGGGGATAAGACTAATCATCATTTCCCCATACCTAGAGTAGTATGTTATAAAATGGTTGTTGTATCTTATTGCTTTCTAGCCTACTATAATCTTTCTCTTCTCCATTCATACATTCAAAACGTTTGCCAAAACCTTTTCTCCAAACCCGTTTTCTAAAACCGTTTTCTCTAAAATGAGGGTGGACGTTGCGAGAGGCACCTAGTGTGTCATTAGCATTCCGTATTTGAATTGGCTGACTTGTTTCTGAGCGGAAGCAAATGCCGCACAATCGCTAAGTGAAGCTTCTAAAAGTGTGATTGTGACATCCGACACACGTGTTGGTGCAAAACCCTAAAAAATTGGAATGACGTTCACAAATATGCCTATTTGTAGGATACCCTAAAGAAAAAAAAAGGTGATCTATTTTATGATTCTCACGAAGATAAAGTATTTGTATCGAAAAATACTACATTGTTAGAAGAAGGACATATAAGAAATCATCAACCTCGCAGTAAACTAGTATTAGATGAAATGTCCGAAGAATCTATAGATAAATCAATAAATGTTGTTGATCAAGCTGGTTCTTCAACAAAAGTTGTTAATCCATCACATCCTTCTCATGGGTTGAGAATGCCTCGATATAGTGGGAGGGTTGTTCAAGAGGCTAACCGTTATATGGTTTTAACGAAAATTCAAGTTATCATACTTGATGATGGCTTAGAAGATCCATTGACCTTTAAACAGGCAATGGAAGATGTAGATAAAGATCAATGGATAAAAAACATGGACCTACAAATGGAGTCGATGTACTTCAATTCTGTCTTGGATCTACAAGAGAAAGCGAGACCAAACTGGTAAGGTGCAAACCTACAAAGCCAGACTCGTGGCAAAAGGTTTTACCCAAAGAAAGAGGGTAGACTATGAAGAAACCTTCTCTCCTGCTGCATGATTAAATCTATTAGAATACTTTTATCCATTGTTGCTTTCTAGGATTATGAAATCTTGTAAATGGATGTCAAGACAGCCTTTTTGAATTGTCATCTTGATGAAAGTATTTATATGTCTCAACCAAAAGAGTTTATTGAACAGGGTCAGAAGTAAAAAGTTTGCAAGCTTAATAGATCAATTTATTGATTAAAACAAGCATCTCGATCTTGGAATGTAAGATTTGACACTGCGATCAAATCTTATGGCTTTGAATAGAATATTGGTGAACCTTGTGAGAGATTAGTCAACAAGACTATAGCTTTCTTGGTACTTTATGTTGATGATATCATGATCATTGGGAATCAGACAGGATTCCTTGTTGACGTAAAGAGATGGCTAGCATCGCAATTTTAAATGGAAGATTTGGGAGATGCATAATATGTTCTTGGAATCCAAATTTTTTGGGATCGTAAGAACAAAACTCTAGCACTATCTCAAGCATCTTATATTGACAAAATATTGTCAAGATATAACATGCAAAATTCCAAAAAGGGTATGTTACCTTTTAGACACGGAATTCATTTATTTAAGGAATAGTGTCCTAAGACACTTTAAGAAGTTGAGGAAATGAAAATATTTCCTTATGCATCAGCAGTGGGAACTTGATGTACACTATATTATATATGTTGGGTTGTATGCCCTAAAACTTGTTGTTTGTAGAGTTAAAAATTTTATTCAACATTTCTACAATAAAGTCGTTAGTGAATTTGTAAATTGCACTTGTAAAGACTAAATCAAAGTGGATCAGGTTCGAGTAAATAATCAAAATGATCTATAGTATACGAATAAGGTTGGGTGCCTTATTCTGGTAACATTATCAGATGCGTAGTTGTTACAATTTGTTGTAAGGTTCTACAAACGAAGTGATTTTGATTTATTCATGTATGGACATGAGGAGTGGGGGTGCGCTATGCAATGAGTTTGTGTAAGATCGAACGAAGAAATAAGTTGCTCTTACTTTATAACGTTGTTTACTGTTTAAGACTAAGTATTTCACTTAGATGACCTAGGTAACTCAATCTTAATCCTGAGCTAACTATGAACTCTTGTTTATTTGGGATTATCCTTAAATTTGCATAGGTGAGGGTTGGTTCAATAGTGTTGGCTTAATAAGTCTCCCATTTCAGGGGTAAGACCAAGTAGATAGCTGGGACATAGGGTGCAAGATGGAATTCGCGCCTACCCGATTTAGGGATAGGAGGAAGGTTGTTATTTTAAGTGCTAAATCCAATTCTTGAACAAGGGGCCCCACCCTCTCATTGACCCAGGAGAGATCTGGTTTAGTGATTGGATCACAAACCAATTGTTCATTAGAGGATCAGTGGAACTTAAGAAGCAAGACGTAATTTTGTGGGTAAAACAACATTTGACCTAACCGTTATTACGAACAACTTGTGAAGGATCGACTTACTGATTGTGGTTAAATAGTGTGGACACAAATATATCTATAGTGAGGAGAGTGCAACTATTGAACTATAGTTGTGTGACTCGATAGTTAACAAATATTGATTAATTCGGTCTAAAGAGTTTTAGCCAATTAATCTCAAATCATTGGAGATCATGATCTATAGGTCCATAAGGTCCCTCTACTAGCTCGTAAAACATGAACACCTTGAATTAGTAAATCGAGTGAATTTGGAATGATATCAATTTGAAATGTTCAAATTGAATTTAGAGTTTGAATTTGAATAGTTCAAATTCAAATTAGGATTTTTATAATTATATTTGATATAATTAATTAACGTTTAATTTATTGAAATTAGACAAAGTTGGGGAGTTTATAATATTTAAATATTAATTACATGAATAGGATTCATGTTTAAAATTAGGTATGTGATTAATTTAATATTTGATATTAAATTACTATTTAATTAATTAAATTTTTTTAATTAATTAAAAATAAAAATTTATTTTTATTTTTATTTCAATTTCAGAAAATTTTAATTTATTTTGAATTAATTAAAATTAAAGATTGAAAATGGAAATTGGAATTTTGAACTTGGTAATGGATTTTTCTACAATTTGGTGAAGTAAGGAGGTGTTTCTCCTGAATTAACACACCTTGCCCATAAATTTCATGCATTTTTGAAATGGTATCAGCTAGTCTCTTGAGTGCCTGCATGAATGGGAATGATAAAACTCTTCAGTTTTGAGATTGAAAGAAGGTAGACTGCTGAAAACTAGTTTCTGCAGAAATTGTTTTTCCCTCTCTGAAAACCCACGCTAATTCCTTCACAAATTTAGTTCAATTGTGATTTTAACCACTCAAATTCAAGGTTGAGAATAGTAAAGAAGATCTCTTGATGGTCCATGACTTCAATTGGAGAAGATTGCAACTCAAATTCGTGTTTGAAGAGGATCTTCAAAGGTATGTATTGAAACCTTCTTAATACCTTATGAACATGTTTATTTTGATGTTAAAATTAAGGAATTAGAATGCTTGATGATCTTGTTTTCTTCCGCTACATATTTCTCTATTTGAACAATATACACATCCCGACATATGCTTTGCAGTTGGAATCGTTAGTAGGTTTGAATCCAACCCTGGTCATAGCCATTGGACTGCTATTAAGAACATCCTCAAGTATCTTCGGAGAATAATAGACTATATGCTCGTGTATGGTCCTAAGGATTTGATCCTTATGGGATACACTGATTCTGATTTTTAGACTGATGTAGATTCTAGAAAATCTACTTTAGGATCATTATTCACTCTAAACGGAGGAGCAATAGTGTGGAGAAGCATCAAATAGAGTTCTATTGTTGATTCCACGATGGAAACTGAATATGTAGCTACATGTAAAGCAGCTAAAGAAGTGGTATGACTTAGAAAATTCCTGATAGATTTAGAAGTGATTCCAAATATTCATCTGCTGATCATCCTGTATTGTGATAACAGCAAAGTAGTTGCCAACTCAAAGGAACCTAGGAGCCACAAGCGCGAAAAACACATCGAGCGAAAGTATCATTTCATCAAGGAGATAGTACACAGAGGAGACATGATAGTCACGAAAATAGCCTCTGAAGATAATCTTGCTGATCCATTTACGAAGGCCCTTATGGCTAAAGTGTTCGAGAGCCACATGGTAGCACTCGGACTATGAGCTTCATAAATCTAAGGAAAGTGGGAGAATGTCAAGGGTATATAGATGTCCTAGTTTATTATATTTTCTCTTTTTTCAACATTGATATTTGTATATATCTGCAACCCACTAGAGTTTTAGTCCAAGTGGGAGATTGTTGGGAATGTCCTAAAACTCGCAGTTCGTAATATATGAAACATATTCTATCTTAATCCTGAGTGAGTTATGAACTCATGTTCATGGGAGTCGTTCTTTGATTTATATGGGTGAGAGTGGCCTTAATTGCCGACTTAATATGCCTAGCATTTTCAGAACGATATCGAGTGAGAATCTGGGAAGATAATTTCATAAGATGGAATATACTCCTTCCTGACTTTAAGGTAGTAGATAGGTTGTTCCTTTAAGTGTTAACTTTGGGACTTGAACAATGAGGCCTCGCCCTTTCACTAGCCTCAAAGGGATTTAGTTTATGGTTGGACCATAAATATATTGTTCATTAGAGGATCAATAGTACTTAAAGAGCAAGAGGTAATTACAGGGGTAAAATAGTAATTTGACTCGACTGTAATTACGAACAACTTGTGAATGGTTGATTTACGTCAAATAGTTAGTACGATGGACACAGAAGTATCCTACACTTCATAAGAGTGCAACTATGAATCTTTAGTGGTACGCCCCATAGTTAATGAAAGTTGATTAATATAATTAAAGATTTTAATTAATTAGTCTTGAATCATTGGAGCTTATAGCTACAAGTCCATAAGGTCCATCGCTAGCTCACAACGGATTAAGCAAGGAAATTAAGTGTTGAAAGAATTCGAAATATTCAAATTGATTAAGAGAATTATTTGTATATGATACATTATAATATAAAATTATTTTTGAATTAGATTCAAAATTAAAATTTTATAATATGAGAGTATTAATATTTGAATAAGATTTATATATCAAATAATGTGAATTTGATTCATATTAAAATTATAGGTTAAGAGAGAACACGTATATTAGAATATGATTCACATATACATTAAATTAAATATATGATATTTAATAAATTAATTAATTAATAAATTAAATTAACTAAATTATTTATATTTAATTAATAAATACAATATTAAATTTTATTTATTTATTAAATATTTATTAATTAAAAGAAAATAAAGTAACTTCTTTGCTGAGTGGGGGGGAGTGGTAACTCCTTTCACGTTGTTTTTCCTAAATAGAGAAATCTCTCTATTTTTAAGAAGGTAATTACATTTATTTAGAGAGATCTCTTAGAAGAATTCTGACATACCTTCTCTCTCAAAAAAGAAAAAAAAAATCTCTTTGCAAAAAGAAAAAACAGAGAAAATTTTGTGTTTTCTCCCTACCCTATCCCAAAGGATCCCAAAATCCTCCTTGTTCCAAGATAATAATGGAAAAGACCATATTGATGGTGTTTGAATCATAATTCATGTTGTTGTGCTTTCAACATTGAGTGAAGTTTTGTAGAAGAGTTCTCCAAAAGGTATTTCAATTTGTACTCTTATCTTTTCTGTTAAACTTGCTTAAACCTATGTTGACATTTTGTTATATGAAAAATTCTTATAATAAAATTGGGCAAAAGCGATAACACGCTTCCGCAATTCCTTCAAATCAAATACACATTTCCCTCCTCTAGTTTTAATATGGATCTTATTCGTATTAATTTTTAACTCATAGTTTTAATATAAATCTAATTGATATTAATATAATATTTGAATCATATTCAAATACATTAAATCTCACATATCATATAGTCTAATTCGAAATAAATTATCTTAGTGTATCTACATACATTATGTTAATTTGTATCATATAACAATTAACATGCATTCCTTTAATTAATTTGAACATTTCAAATTTCTTTCAAAATAATGGGTCCTGTTAATTCGTAGTGAGCTAGTAAGGGAACTTAATGAACTTACAGATTATAAGTTCCAATGATTCAAGATTAATTAATTAAACTCTTTAATTAAATTAATCAACATTCATTAATTATAGGGCAAACCACTATATACCCATAGTTGCACTCTTATGCACTGTAGAATGTGTTGCGTCCATGGATATAACCATTATACATAAGTTGATCCTTCACGAGTTATTTGTACTTACAGTTGGGTTAAATATCCATTTTACTCATGTAATTACCTCTTTATCCTTAAGTACCACTAATTTTTTAATGAACAATTTGTTTATGGTCCAACCATAAGCAAAGTTCCTCTTAGGCCAGTGAGAGGGTGGGGTTCCATTATTAAAGTCTCAGAGTCAGCACTTAAAGAAACTACTCATCTACTTACCCTAACTGGGAAGGCATGAATTTCATTTTGTGAAGTTATGTTCCCAGCTTCCTACTTGGTCAAGTCCTTAAAATGATGGCTTATGGAGCTGACGGCTCGGGTCACTCTTAGCCATACAAATCAAAGGAAGAGCCCTTGCAGGCAGGAGCTCATAACTTACTCAGGATTAAGATCAAGTTACATATGATCCTCCTGTGAAATATTAATCTCTTCAGTGAATAACATTACAAAAAGAGATTAATTATTTCATGGTCCAGTCATATACAAACTCATTGTATAAGATACTCCCACTCACATGCCTCCACATGAACGATTTGGATTATATCGTTTGTAACCTTTACAAAGTAGGTCGTATCCATAGTGTCACCAAGATAAGGTGCCAAACCTTATCCATCTACTATAAACCCTTTATATTATCACTTGAACGAAATCTTATGTATGTCAACTACATACCGTTCGAGTATCATGAAAATAACCTTAAATTTTGTTTATTGGATTGAGTTACCCAACATAATAAAATAACAAATTATTTTATTAATTATCAACAAATTTTTTATACATTTACAAACCATGAGTTTCTAGCACAAAATTCAACAGAATAGCACTCTAATTATCACAGTATATCACATATTGTTGTTACTTGAAGTCAAGCTACTATATAAAGCGCAATATACTCTGTTGCTTCAATATACTCTGCTTTAGATGTGAAAGTGCAATATACTTCTATAGATTTTGCTGCCAAGATATTGTGCCAAGAAGTAGATTTTCAGTTATTTAGATCTCGTGCCATATCTGAATCAGTGTAAGTTATAAGTACTGACTTTCCATTTCCAAATTTGAGCTTTAACCTAGCAGTACCTCACAAATATCTTGATGCACGTGACTGCCTCACAATGTTGTTTTTGTGGATCAGACATAAAATAACTAACAATACAAAAAATATGAGCAATGTTTGGTCTAGTGCATACCATGACATACATCAAGCTCCCAACTGCTGAAACATATGAGATTTTAATCATATCTTCCTTCTCTTTATTTGTAGGACTCTGTTTACTACTCAGGTTGAAGTGACTAGATAAAGGAGATTTGTTTTTTGTTTTTTTTTTTTAACGTATGTTGAATTACTGAAGTACCTTCTCTAAGTATTGCTCTTGTGATGTGTACAACTTCTTAGATGTTCTATCTCAAACTATTCGAATTCCAGTAATTTTCTTTACTATACTCAAATGCTTCATGGAAAAAGATTTTCTCAATTATTTCTTCAGCATATCAATTCTCGAAAAATTCCTACCAACAATCAAAATGTCATCAACACAAAGTAATAATATAACAACCTTATTAGAAAATTTTTGTACAAAGAAGGAAATGATTAGAAGTAGTTTTTTTTTTCTTTTTCGTAGTGCCTTGCTCCCCTATAATTGACTCAAAATTCTTGTATCACTACCTTGATGCCTATTTCTACCCATAAAAACTTCTCTTCAGTTTACATACTAGATGTTCTCTACCTTTCTCCTCAAAACCATCTAATTGTTCCAAATATATTTCTTAGCACTCATATGTTCAACCTTTAACTTAAGACTAGTTGCCAAACCTAGAACTCCACGTATAGAAGACATCTTTACAATTTGAACAAAAATTTCATCAAAGTCAACATCTTTCTTTTGACTGGACCCTTGAACAACCAATCTCACTTTGAATCATTGTCTTGAGGTGTGATCTTCTTGTTTCACTCTATAGACCCACTTAATTTTCCGTGTAATTTTTCTTTCAGGAAATTTTACAAGCTCAAAAGTGTGGCTTTTCTTGTAAAGACTTCATCTCATCTTTCATTTCATCAATCCACTCTCTTTTGTGCTCATCTTGTGTGGCCTCTTCATAACTCTTCAGTTCTCCCTCATTAGTCAACGACAAATATTCATGAGCAGATATCTTGTTGATGAATTGATCTATTATAGATCTTCTGAATGAAACATATGTAAGAACTTTTGTTTCTGACAATTGGTCATGAACATTGTCGTTTTCTTTAACCTATTCAAATCTCTCATATGTATCAATGAAGTATTAATTTTGAATTTCATTTTATAAATGTGCAGAAGATAATGTCAAAGAAATTGAACTAAAATTAATCAGATCATCACATTGTTTAGATTTTGTTTTATCTGTATTCTTAATGTTTAGTATTGTTTGGTCTTTTGCAAACATAACATAATAGCATCCAAAATGTGTTATCTCGATCTGCTTAATTCAAGGTTGTTACTGTGCTTAATGTGTCTATTTAGTGGTTTTATAGGTTTCAGGCACCTAGGAGGTAGAATCAACTATTACGAGTCATTTAGAGCTAATTTGAAGCAATTAGAAGCTAAAAAGACCAATCGGCCTTCAAAGAAGCAAAAATGATGAAAATGCCACCGAGAAGCGCCAAAAAATTACAGCGGTGTTGGGCCAAGTGCATTTTCTGGAAAGCTTGGATTTGGTAAAGTGGAAGAGCACCGCAACATTGTCCTGTGACGTCGTGGTGCTGAAAGCTTTGACCGTGCGCGCAGTGCAGGGTGTTGTTGCGCCTATACAACTCCACCCATCTACACTATGCAAAAGAGCACCACGGTGCTATCCCTAGCATCATCGCATTGCATAGTTTCTATATATTCGAATTTAATTTTTTAGGTTAGAGGAAGAGAGATTAGCCAATTTTTACACCACCAGGCTCGGTTTCGACCATTCTTGGCCAAAACCTATGAGACTTCTTCATGTTTTGCTCTATAATCTTTATTTTGTTGTTAGGATTCATATATTGATGAACGGTTTAAGGTTCAAATGTCGTTTTGAGGTTTGTTGGACACTTTTTATGGTTCAAATGTTGTAATGTTCTTGAGTTTTCTATTTATGTTTGTTTTCTATTCCTTGTTTTAATTTCTAGGATGAGCATGCTTGTAGATTTAATTGACAAATAAATCATTAATACTTGTACGTTCCTTCATCCCACGCTATGCATGTTGTAGGTATCCGTAATTGTATCAATAGCATGCTTAATTTGAGTAGCAGTAGGTTTTAGTTATAGTTATGGTTCTGATTGCTAGCTTTTCTAGGATCACCTTGTAACGAAAGATATCAAAACCTAGGGAACATAAATGGATTAGGTTAGATTTGGCTAATTTAATCTAATTTAAGAATTGACATTTGCGTTGATCTTCCTTAGGGAGTTTGTCTATCTTTTCCAGACATTCGATGAAGCTTGATAATTAAATAACCCATGAACCTTGCATGATAATTAATGAATTAATCCACAGAAAGTCCAACAACCTTTAAATCGATTAAGGTAATCTTGTGTATCTCTCTCTCAATCTATTTTATTTTCTGCACTTTAATTTCATACAATTTAGTCTTCCTATCAACTTATCTCAAAACCCCATAATTTTACTACTTTCTAGAGATTAATTTAACTTAGAGAAGTTTTATCTTAGGCTCCCTATGGAATGACCCGATGTTGCCACTAAGACTACTTGTTTAGTTACAGTACTGGATTGTGAAAATAAATATTATTTGATTAGTCGAAAGCCTGAAAATTTTCTCTTGATCAAATTGGCACCATTGCCAGGTAGCCAATTAATTTTGTCTCTAAAAATTTGCACTTCCTGGAGGCAGCCAAACTTTAAATTTACTTACTTTCATAGATTAGATTTTAATTATGTAATTTTCTTTTATCATTGAGCCTAATTCTTTCCATCGTTCTTGAATTGCTAGGATTGTTGGTGGAGAAGAGTTAATTCGAGTTTCTTACATCCTTCCTTCACTTCATTGTTCAAGGAAGTTTTTTTTATCCCTTGTGCTTTATTTCTAATCACATTGGGGATCATGTGTGCTTTAAAAGTTGGTGGTGGGGTGTTCGGATTTGTTTGGACTATGCTTGCTTGATTGTGGTTTGTCTTGTTGTTTTATTCCTTGCTATGACTAATCTATGATGCACTCATATGTATTGTTCTTGCATGAAAATAGATTGGATGAAAGGATTCACAATTTTCATGACGTTTTTGAAAATTTTGCTTAATTTTTTCTCATACATCTACAAGCCCTTTACATATCTATCTTGACCTTGTTTGCTTGTTTAGATTTGAATTATGGGACCATAAGTTGTCACCCCGAAAGGCCTTGGTGATAAATATTAGTCTTTTCACGGTTCAATTTAGTAATGCATGCTTTGAGATGTAGTCAATTGATATCACAATTCATGCTAAAAAAGTTTTGAAAAAAAATAGGGGTTTACTCCTCTTCTTCAAGGGTATGATTAGCCTAGGGCAGCCATGACACCCGTGGTTTCCCTCTAAGCTAAAGTATCTTAGAGGAATGAGTAAGCTTAGGCACTTTTGAAAGGAAAACGACCCATAATTTGATGCCATTCACGCAACCCATTGGGCAAGGAAAAACGAAAGTCGCCTACCTAGATTAAATTTCCCCTTCATTTGAAAAAAAAAACGAGAAGAGAGAAAAGAAAAGCACGAAATAAAAAGACGATGAATGAATAGATTTTGACCACTCCAATTTAACATCATTGCCACTTTGAACTTAGGAAACCTAATTCCAGATCCTTAAAGCCAGTGTAGGGGGGAAAAACAAACTGAGGATTTATAAGGCTAGGCTTGCTCTTGTTCAAAATAAATAGCTTTGTGCTTGTACATGCATGACAAAAGTTGTAACGAATTTTTAAACTTTCCTTGATATGGTGGAATGCTTTTTTGAATGCCTAATCGATTGTGTGTATGATTCTAGTTGATTGTTGAGGCTTGAGTAGGGAACATTATGTTGGGGTTGATGCCCTAAATCTCGTAGGGTCCTGGAATTTGTAAAACACCTGTATGAACAAACTTTTTGTAATGTAATATTATGAGATATTTTATTAACTTAAATAGCCTGTAGTATATGGATAAAGGAGGGAAACCTTATCCTGATGACGCTATATGTGTGGCCCACTTTATAGATGTTACAAGTGTCGTAAAGTGCTACAAATGGTCTAATTCTGACCATTCATGTATTAGACATGCGAGTGGGGATGCTCTATACAAAGAAGTTTGTATAAGGCTAGACCACAAAATGTTTAGTCTCGTTATATAACGCCGTTCATGACAGAGAATTTCATTTCACTAGGATGACGATAGGTAACATGACCTTAATCCTGAGTGAGTTGGGAACTCCTGCCTATGAGGGCGATCCTTTGATTTGTATGGATGTGAGTGGCCAGATCGTTGACTCAAACCTACCACTTTGGGGATTCGTCTGATTGGGAAGCTGGAAACTCAGCTACACAAGATGGAATTCACTCCTTCCTCGAAATAGGGGTAAGTAGATAAATTGCTTCCTTAAGGGCTGATTCTGGGGTTTGAACAATGTGGCACCACACCTTCTCTTGGCCCGAGAAGGGTTTAGTCATAGTAGGACTATGATGTATTGTTTATTAGAGGAATCAATGGTACTTAAGGAGTTAGATGTAATTATAGGGACAAAACGGTAAATTGGCCCGACTATACTTACAAGCGTTTTGTGAAGGGTCATCGTACTGTTGATTGGTTAGATCCAATGGACACAGAAATATATTTGTAGCGTGAAGAGTACAGTTGTCGGTCTTTAATGGAGTGCCTGACAGTTAATGGATGGTGGATATCGTGATTAATGATTTTTGTCAGTTATTCATGTACTGTTGCAGCTTCAAGCTACAGGTCCATAAAGTCCCCTTGGTAGCTCAATGGATTCATGTTGAGAATCAATTTTTGGGTTAGTTTGAAGTGTTCAAATTAACAATAGGAAATTTGATTATATATGATCTAATTAAATTGCTTCAATTATATGTGATATAATTGATTTGATGTATTAGATACATTAATTGGAGGAATTATTATTAAATGCCATAAAGGAGAAAAAGAACTATAGTTTATATATTGTATGAGATGTGATATTAAAACTATAGGTTATGAATATATTATTTATTTGTAATTAAATCAATTATGGGATAATTGGTTTCTTTTTTTTTCTCCTAATAACCAACTTAGTGGGAAGTTATGATCAGTTATGGTAATTGATAGAAAAAAATGAAAATTGATTTTATTTTTTCATAAGCGATTGATAATCGAATGATAATCAAAGGCATGAAAGGAAATAGTTATACGATAGCTTGAGAGCATACACGATCGTGCATCGAGTTTGCTATATGATAGACACTCGTTTCTAAACGATCGAGTACCCAGTCTATACGATAAACTCCAGATTTCTCCCACTTACTCGATTGTCTATACAATCTTTCAATTCCTCCTTCCCTCTACGAAATCCATATAGAGCCCACAACTCTTAGATTCTCACATCGAGAATACCAAGGTAGCCTCATGGTGGTGTCTGCTTGCTGTTCGAGGGTCGACTATTGCTCGCTGCTGTTCGAGGAGATTGTTGAAGCATGATGTTCGTGCTGTTAGATCGAGGTAAACGAGAAGAAAAGTTCTTCAAGGGTATTTCACTCTCTCTTTAATGTTAATTTTGTGAAGCATGCTATAATTTCAATTTTATGCATAACTATTATTGTTTGGTTGTAAATGTGTATGTTCTGTCACATTGGAATTTGGAACGATCTTGCTTCCGCTCACTGGTTCTCTTTGATAAGAGTTCCTTCAATTGGTATTAAAGTCAGGTTGTTCTGATATTCCAAATTCCATTGATGCATTGAATTACATTTGCAATCATGGTCGGATTTTATGATGTTTGCAATGTGTTTAAAAGTTAAATGTAGTTGTGGATGTGAATTGATGGATGTTTCGGGATGATTACCTCTGTTTGTTCAAGCTTTCTTTACGTTTTAAGCTCATTTGTAAAGGCCCCTATGTTTTTAGGCATAATGACATTGTTATCGAGTCTGTATTCAAAGTGTTTGAGTCTGTAAGAGTCGTTCATGATGAAGCTTTCAGCGCATGGAGATGTCGTTCTTATCGAGGAAGAAGACGAAGGGTTGGTCACATCGTGTAGCCTAGGCTAAACGTTCGTTTAGATTTGCCTACATGATCATGTAGAAAAGTTCTACTTGATCGTGTAGTATTTGCTAAACGATCGCATGGCTGATGCTACGCGTCAGGTAAAGAGTTTACTCGATCATGTTGCGTTGGCTACTTGATCGTGTAGATGCTGAGGTAAGAGATCGTTGAGTTTATAATACTCATCGTATGGTAGGCGCACGCACTAAATGATTGAGTTAGCCAACATCCTTCATCAAATAGTCATTGGCTTCTCGATCACATGGTATACGATACTTGACGCTTGCTCCACGATCATTTAGACGATCATGCTTCACTGCATAGTTGTCATCTACTTGATCGTTTAAGAATGTGTTACACAATGAGCGATGCACGATCGCATGGCCTTCATGCTTCACCGCATAGTAATAGGCACTCGATCCATGCTACATTATCGTTTATGCTCGTTCAGCGTTACTAAACGATCACTAGGAACTACTATACGATGAAGGAGCGAGGCTTCACCTAGGCAGTTCAAGACTCGGTTCGCCTGTTTGAACTGGTTGACTCATTTTTTTTTTTTTTGTAATAGATAGCTTTACTTTTTCGGTTTTTGAGGCTAATCATCCCGGTTCATTGATTCTTGATGAATGTACATGTGATGTATGTTTATTTATATGTCATAAAGTATGTCACATAGTTTTAAAACCCACCATAGGTTATGCATTTTTCATGCATCATTTTTATATTTTAAGAGTTATGATATAGTAGCTTGCATGACTAAATTACTTTAAAACATGCTCATGCATCATATAATATAAGAGTTATAATATATGCATGCATTAAGCATATCCATGCATCATCTTTATATTATAAGTGTTATAGTATAAGGGTGTATGAAAGCATGTATACTTGGTTCATTACAAGTTATATAAGAGTTACATATAGTAATGAATGAACATTGCATGAGGCAAGACATGCATGCAAACTTAGGTTTAATCATGTTTTAAAAGAGTTTTAAAATTTGATTGAGATAAACCTAAGATCACGGTTCCAATGAGATTAGAAATGTAAGTTTAATCTTTTAATCGGTTTAATAGGAATAAATTGACTAATAAAAGATTAAATATGTACCAAATCTATCTATAAGGGACCTTTTGTGTAAGGCGGGTTCTGTCTAGGCTGGGGTATTTAAGATGACAAAAACGGAACACCCCTACCTAGGAACCTGCCTGGAAAGATGAATTAGATAGATTTGATGATTGCATGCAAATTTGATGATAGTCTGTAAGTGTTTAGTGAGACTTGATTCGAACTTGTTTAATTATCAAAAGCAAGAGTTTTTTTTTTTTTTTAAGCAAATTAAACTCACACTTAGATCAAATCAGTAGTCAGATTGTCTAAGTCAATGAATCCCTAGGTAGAACGTTTAGTGGGAGATACTTAGGGTACATGGTACTTTACTTAACCTTTACATGTATCTCCCTAAATTTCACACCATGAGATCTATCCTCGACCTCGTGGCACCCTGGGAGTGTCCCCTAAAAGATGGTGTTTGGGTAGGTCAATATCAAGGTGAATGGAGAGAATGTTCATAGTAAGTGGGAGCAAGACGTGTGACAACATATCTTTGAGTCTCTCTCATTAGGTTGGATAACATTTTGTGCATCGCCTCGAGGCACCCTGAGAGTGTCCCCTTAAAGGATGGCAGTATTGCACAACTCTTTATTTGATCTCCTGAAAAAGATAAGGTTGCTTTAGTCTCTTGTCCTAATCTAATTTTTCCCTACAGTGGGCGCATTAAGGTAGGACTCTAGGGCCTAAAATGAAAGGTTACACCTACGTAGAATTATTAAATGTTAACAAATTTTAGACCGAACAATGGTGACTATTAGAGTCAGTTACAAGAGTTGTTTTTGTCTAATGGTTGAGAATGTCTCATTCCAAAGAAGGGGCACTTGATCACCCCAACAATGACTTTTGTCCTGCCTCGTTAGGGCATCAATGAAAAATAGATGTCTTTTCACTTAGGGTACAATAGAACTATTTTCTAAAACCTAAAATTGGTGTTAAAAGTGGTAATGTAAGTAGACTAATTAAGTTTGTTCTTGTTTTTCCAGCAACTTTTAAATTATGGCAACCGCTACATTAGCTCTATTAGTCGCTGACAAACTAACTGATGACAACTAAACTAGTTGGAAGAACTCAATACTTACAATACTTATCATTGATGACCTCTGATTCGTCCTTACGGAGGAATTTCCTCCTATTCCACCTTTTACTACTGCTCGAAACGTTCGAGATCTATATGAGCAATGGACACGGGAGAACGAGAAGGCTCAAGCGTACATCTTGGCCAGTCTGAACGACATCTTGGCCAAGAAGCATGAGCCCATGGTCACTGTGAAGGAAATAGAACTCGAGATTTCCATGAGTAATGGAAAATAGATCATTCCAAATTACAACCATAAATGAACATTACAAATTACAGTCTAAACAAAACAAACAGTTATGCAATTGTTATAGAAATTACAGCATGATACAATAAGAAATCAAGGAGAAAAGCAACGAACGTTTGTCAACTCGTCTTCATGCTCCTTGCTCACGAACACTCAAACACAGCAACCTCGAACGCTCGAACAATACGACCACAACACTGCACGAACACTTCGCACTTAAACTCGGTGATCGCCTTAGTCACAAACTCCTCAGCAACACGAACGACCTCCACAGAACCTTGACGGTGTCGAGTTGAGTATGACACAATCAAGAAGGTTACCTTGGTATTCTCGACGTGAGAATCCAGAGGGTGGGCTCTGTTTGGACTTAGATTGAAGCAGACGAAGGAGGAATGAATAATCGTGTACACGATTGGGCAAGTAGGAGAAGACAAAAACCTATCGTATAGGTCGATGCCCAATCGTTTAGCTAAAGCTAAGTGATCTTCTAGCAAAAGCTCAGCAATCATTTAGCTCATCGTTTAGCTCAGTGTCTATCGCCTACAAAACACTACACGATCGTTTACTTCGCTCAAGCTGTTGCTTAGTAAATCAGTATTTACTTGACAAGCTCCGTGAGTTTCTTTTTGTGAGAGAGAAAACTCAAAACAAATTTTCAACCTTTTAAAAAAAACTTACTAAAATTAGGAAAACAATTTTCCTTTTATCTCACGGTTACCATGAACCACCAATAACCTCCCATTCAATTGATTATTAGAGAAAAAAGATTTAATTATCCAATAATTAATATTATTATAAATATAAAAGATAACCAACTTATCATACTATATTTATAACCTATAGTTTTAATATTTCATCTCATAAACACATAAACCATAGTTCTTTTTCTATTCCATGGTACTTAATGTAAATCTCAATTTACATTAATCCTCCACTAGATTATCTCATACATCATACCGATCATATCATATATATCAAAAATACCTATTGTCAATTTGACATTTCAAATTAACACAAAACACGATCCTCAACTGAATCCATTGAGCTACCTTATGGACCTTAGCTCGAACTAACGGTGCCGTGAATAACTGACTAAACTCTTTAGTCAAGGGATCCAAGATCTGTAACTGCTAGACCCCCATTAAGACCGACAGCTGAACTTTCCTTACCATAGATATACTATGTCCATATCGATCCCTTCACAGAATCGCTTAAATACAGTACCAATAACCGTTATGCCCCTATAGTTACCTCTATCTCCTCCACTGATCCCTAATGAACATAAATTATAGTCTACTATGATTAAACCCTCTCTTCCAAAGAGAATTTGTGGACCGACAGACTATGTTCAAGCCCCGGAATCAACCCTTAAGGGAGCAATCTCTCTACTTATCCCTACTTCGAGAAAGAAGTGAATTCCATCTTGTGGATTGAGTTCCCGGCTCCCAGATCAGACAAGTCCCCAAAAAAGTAGGCATGTTAAGTTGACAATCTAGCCACTCTCACCCATACTAATCAAAGGATTGCCCTCAAAGGTAGGAATTCCCAAAACACTCAGGATTGAGGTCGTGTCACCTATGGTCGTTTAGGTGAGATGCAAGTCTCTAGTATCAACGACGTTTTATACAGAGCCTAATCATCTCGTGGTCTAGGTCTTATACAAACTCTTTTATAAGACATCCCCATTCGCACGTCTCCACATGAATGGTCAGGATCTACTATATATAGTAGTTTACAACACTTTCAAACCTCTAAAGCGAGTTGTATCCGTAGTGTCATCAGGATCAGGTATCCCACCTTAATCCTTATACTACAAACCTATTTAAGTTATCACTTAAGGCATGATCCACTTATATATCACATATACATGCTTAAGTTAAAATAAAGATAACCAAGGAGATTTGTTTATTGGATATGAGTAAATGTCTGAATTAAATAACATTTATTTTATTCATCAAACAATGTGTATCTTTATAAAACAACGAGACTCTGGGGGAATTAGGACACCAATCCCAACAATCTCCCACTTGTCCTAATGACTCGGGAGACTAATGTACAATACAATATAAAAATGTACAATATACAATAAACTAGGGCATACCCCAGTATCATCTCCCACTTACCCTAGACAAGATGTTGCATGTCTCGCAGACCCAGGCTCTCTAGGTAACCCTCGAACACTTTAGCTGTGAGGGCCTTTGTAAAGGGATCAACAACGTTGTACTCCGATGCGATCTTCGTGACTATCACATCACCACGATGTACAATCTCCTTGATCAAGTGATATTTTCGTTTGATGTGCTTACCCTGACGATGACTCTGAGGCTCTTTCGAATTTGCCACAACCCCGATGTTATCACAATAGAGAGTGATAGGCAAATCCATATTTGGAAAATTCATATTCGACTTCCATAGTGAAGTCTGCAATGCATCCTTGCTTGATGATTTGCCATACTACAGCCCCTCCATTCATAGTAAACATTAACCCCGGTGTCGGTTTTTTAGAATCTCTATCGGTCTAAAAGGCAGAGTTCGTGTATCCTGTAAGGATTAGATCCTTATCTCCTTACACAAGCATGTAGTCCCTCGTTCCTCGAAGATACTTGAGGATCGTCTTGACCGCCGTCCAGTGATCAAATCCAAGATTGGACTGATATCGACTGACAATCCATATTGCATAGCAAATGTCGGGTCGAGTACACAACATTTCATACCTCAAGCTTCCTACAGCAGAAGCATAGGGAATCCGTCTCATCTCCTTAACTTCTTAAGGTGTCTTAGGACATCGATCCTTAGACAAAATGATTCCATGCCTAAAGGGTAACAAACCCTCTTGGAATCCTGCGTCCTGTACCTGATTAACATTTGATCAATGTACGATGCTTGAGACAGGACTAATCGTTTGTTCTTACGATCCCGAATAATCTGGATCCCTAGAACATACTATGCCTCACCCAAATATTTCATTTGCAACTAGGCAACTAGCCACTTATTAATGTCAGCCAGATACCCTACATCATTTCCAATGAGTAGAATATAATCCACATACAGTACCAGGAAAACTACTAGATGTTGATGATCTTCTTGTAAACACAAGGTTCATCAACGTTCTGATCAAAGCCAAACGATTTGACTGCAGTGTCAAATCTGATGTTCCAAGATCTACATGCTTGTTTCAGCCCATAAATGTGTTGGATTTTATGTCCTTAAACTTGTAGTTCGTAAATTAATAAACATATTCTATTTTGTTTTTTGATAAAATTGTTATTGAAATTGTAATCTTGAATCCAATAAACTAAGGTCCTGAGGCTATTTAATGTAGTTTGAACTTTATATAGTGACATAAATGTGGATCAAGTTCAAATATATAGCCAAAATGGTCTATAGTATATGAATGAGGTTGGGCGCCATATTCTGGGGACACTATGGATACGACCCATTTTGTAGTTAATATAAACGAAGTGATCCTAAATCGTTCATATGGAGACATGAAGTGGGGGCATCCTATGTAAAGAGTTTACATAAGACTGAACCATGAAATAATCACTTTTTACGTTCTAAATGTGGTTTTATGTATAAAATTGTCTATTTCGTTAATTGATGACCTAGGTAACTTAATCTTAATCCTGAGCAAACTATGAACTCCTGTTCACTCAGAATTATCCTTAGATCTGCATAGGCGAGGGCAGCTCATTATTGCTAGCCCAATAAGCCTCTCATTTCAGGGGTAAAATCTGGTGGACAGTTGGGAACATAGGGTGCAAGATGGAATTCACTCGTACCCGTTATAGGGATAGTAGATAGGTTGTTCCCTTTAGTACTGAATCCATGTCTTGAACAAGGGGCCTCACCCTCTCCTTGGACTGAGAAGGGTTCATTTTATAGGTTAGACCTTAAACCAATTGTTCATTAGAGGATTAGTTGAACTTAAGGAACAAGATGTAGTCTTGGGGGTAAAACGGTTTTTATGACCCAGCCGAGATTATGAACAACCTGTGAAGGATTAGCTTATTAATCATGATTATATTAAATGAACACAAATATATCTATAGTGAGGGGAGTGCAACTACGAGACTATAGTGGAATGACTCGTGAGTTAACGAATGTTGATTAGCTCTGTCTAAAGAGTTTACCCAGCTAATCTCAGATCGTTGGAGCCCATGATCTATAGGTCCATTAGGTTCCCCTACTAGCTCATATGGAATAAACTTAGAACAGTATAATAGAATAATTCAAAATGTTCGAATTAGGTGAAAAGAGAGAAACCGACAAATATATGTGATATAGTGGTCGGTTTTCAGTTTAGAGATACAACTTTAATATTTAAATGTGATTTAAATATCAAGAATATGAATACATTCATATTCGGAAGCTCGGAAATAATGGAAATGGTCAAAGACGTAAAAAGTCAAAGAAGTGACTTTTGGCTTTGAAAAATCAAACTTTGGCCAACCTTATATTCAAATGTGATTTGAATTTCCAGAAAATGAATGCGGATTCATGCTCGGGAGGTCAAAATTAGTCAACATAGGGAAAATTATAAAATGTCAAAATGTTGACTTTTTTGTCAAAGTCAAACTTTGACAAAATGACTATTTTGCCCTTTGACTAAAGTTAGTGCGAAAATCCAAAATTTTGTTGGATAATTCCACTAACAAAATAGTAGGCTAGGTGTTGGCTTATAGTGGAGACATTAAGCCCACTTAGATAATGGATTCTAGGTGTTGGGTTTTTTTGGATTTGTTTCATGCAATTGTTGCATGACTTTCTTCTATAAATTGGGCTTTCAATTTGAATGAAAAAACTTTTGCCATTTTGCCAAAATTATTTTCAAATTTGGGCTTGAAAAAAAACACTATTTTGAGGAAAATTCATAACCCAAAACCCAACCCAAAAATCTATCTTTTATTTTCCATTCTTTCTCTCACTCAGTTTTCTTCATCCATCGGGTCCCACAACCCGGTTCTAAGTCCAGAGGATAGTAGGTCAACTCTAGTGGTGGTCTGAAAGAGTTCGGGTCGAGATTCAATGAGGAAATGCATTTTTTGGGAGCTTCAAAGGTTGTATGTTCTCCATATTAATTTACTGGCTTTTTCTTCTTCTGCATGTTTTTTTTCCTTTAAATTAAAAGAAATTAGAGTGTAATTAGATCCTTATTCCGCTGGGTATGTCTCATGTTTCATCAAAATGAATCTATTCAGCTTGCAAACTCTTTGTTCTTAATCTGGAACTATGAACCCCTCTGGTTGAGTCATATAGATGGTCTCCTCAAGATTACCATTAAGAAAGGAAGTCTTGATGTCCATTTGCCATATTTCATAATCATAAAATGTGGCTATAGACAAAAGAATCCAGATAGACTTTAGCATGATAACAGGTGAGAAATTTTCCTCAAAGTCAACTCCCTCGACCTAGGTATAACCCTTTGCCACGAGTCTAGCTTTAAAGGTTTACACCTTTCCATCTACACTTCTCTTTCGCTTATAGATCCACTTGCACCCAATAGGTCTTGTCCCATCAGATAGATCAACAAGCTCCCAGACATTATTGAAGTACATAGACTCCATTTCCTGGTTCATGGCTTTAACCCATTAATCTTTGTCAACATCCTCCATTGCTTTCTTAAAAGACAACGGAACCTCAACCCCATCATTTGTAATGAAGTTTTAAGCTTCAGTCAAACCCATGCAGTGATCCGGTGGGTTCATAACCCTCCTACTACGTCGAGGCAATTTCAACTCTTTAGCTGGTTGACTAGACGTTCCGACCTCAACAACTCTTATTAATTTGTCGACCTGTTCAACAACTCTTGTTGAACCCTCAATAGTCTCAGTCTCACTTGAGATCTCATGTAAAACGAGCTTTTACTCTATTGCTTATGATCCCTCATGTGGTCTTCTTCCAAGAAGATGGCATTTGTAGAGACAAACACTTTGTTCTCACTTGGATTATAAAAGTATCCACCTCTCGTTTTCTTGAGGTAGCCTACAAAGAGGCAAACCTTCGAATATGGTTCCAACTTCTTTGGGTTAGTCGCTAACACTGATATCTTGTAGAAATACAAGTTATTTATACCGTTTTATTTAGATATTGCGGCCAAAAGGAAGAAAAGTTGCATCGATAGTATGGAAATTGCTAAGAAATGCGAGAATTATAAATTGTCGTCAATACACCCATTGACACCATTGCGATGGTAGAAAAGAATGTTTCAGCTCTGTTTTGCAGGAAATCAAGTCACCGCATGCATTCATGGCTTAAAGATAAACGGAACAACGCATCTACGTCGCATTGCGCCCGTCAACTAATAATGAAGAGACAATCAACACAATGACGCCGTATATGAAAATCGATCAAGAGCTTTACGATCAACGCAACTTCAACTGCATGCGATAATAAAAAAAAAAAACACCGCATGCGAGCAAACGATCGAAGATGTAACGAGCAGCGCAATTGTGGAGGATTCTGACGCATGTACAGCTGACCGTTGTGCATTACTGACGGGATTGATTGCGTAACAGAAGGAATATTCACTCCACAATTTTAGGAATTGCCTTAACAATAAAGTGGGGACAACAATGCAAAGAGTCAAAGCTTCACCTATAAATAGCTTCTGCAATTCCATTGAAAAATATACAAGAATGCTTGAATACACAGGAAAGTGTATATACTGATCTGAAAGAAAGACTGGTTGAGCGACTAATCAGAGTAGATCCGGGAAGAATTAAGAGACAAGGTCGAGAGGTGAGTCTCCAGGCAAAGAATCCTTTCGATCCCCACCGTGAAGCTCTGTACGAAGGTTACCTCTACCAGACGAGCAAGCCTGAGAGGGAAGCTCTTCTATTCATCTATTCCACACGCCGGCAACCAAAACCACCGTCCAGATCTGTGTCAAGACGTTGACACTCTTCTGTATTTGTTTATATCTCTTCATCATCACTTGTATTCATCATCTTAGTCTATCATTCACACCATGTATCAGACGCTTGATCTTAGTATTGAATGTTATGATCATTTTCATTATAATTTCTCTGTCTATTTTCGTTCACCCATAATTCATTTTCTCCATGACGTTTTCTTAATCCCATGGGTAATTAGCAAGAATTAAACAAGTAAATTAATTGAGTTAAGGAAATAATTAAGTTTAGTCAAAGAATGCTAGATGGCATCTTCACCTGTGAGAGTAGAAGTGAAGATGCCATTCCGCCTATCGAGATAGGGTTGGAAGAATGCGTTAACTAAAGCAAGAAGTACTTCTCGAGATGAAAGAAACCTTGCGTTCACCACGTTCATCAGTGTTTCACCATAGAGATATGGGAACGCGGCCGATCACCGAGAGGTGTACGCCAAGGAAAAGTGAGACCTTAGTTACATCTTTAACGCAATTAATAAACTTGCGATGTTTTTACTAGTTATCCTTTCTATTTCTGATTCATCCATAAAGACTTGCCATCGCATACCACGATCCTTTGTATAAACTTCACAGTCAGTCTCGAACTGAGTATCATGTATATCATGTATCTTGTATCTTATATCACATTAGCTTAGGTTTATTTTCATCGCAATTTATTTTATTAACGCAACTTTAGTTTATCTGCACAATTTTACTTTACCGCAATTTACTTTCCTGTACAAACACACAATCTTTATTAATTGTAAAAACCGGTCGTATGTATCACAAAAGTAACACATTAACGAAAACAATCCCTGTGTTCGACCTCGAATTACTCTGAGAAACTTGTGTTGGATTATACTTGGTTTCAGCACAAGGAAACTTGTGATAACACATTACTCCATAGTAACAAGCATATAATTAACAACGCATATATCTAGAAGTAGTATCGCATAAAAGTGTGCATAAGCATAACACAGCATCCATATTCCACTTTCATCTTTACGTCATCAAGTTTATGGCAATGTGAGCTTGTATGATTCGTATTCATCATTGCCATATGCTTAAAAGACACATGATCAATTTAACGTCATCAAGTTTATGTCATAAACTTGTTGACTATAGATTTGATAAGTGTAATGTACATGCATGATGATATGCTACAAGCTCATGTTGCCATAAACTTGTAACGCAAAATGTAATCTTATGCTGTGTTATTACTCATGCACATTTTATGCGATACTACTTCTAGATATATGTGTTGTTAACTATATGCTTGTAGTATGCTATGGATTAATGCGTTGTCACAAGTTTCCTTGTGCTAAAACCAAGTATAATTCCAACGCAAGTTTCTCAGAGTAATCCGAGGTCAAACATAGGGATTGTTGTCGTTAATATGTTACATTTGGGATATATGCGACCCGTTTTTACAATTAATAAAGATTGTGTGTTTGTACAGGAAAGAAAATTACGGAAAAGTAAAATTGTGTAGATAAACTAATGTTGCGTAAATAAAATAAATTGCAATGAAAATAAACCTAAGCTAATGTGATACAAGATACAAGATACATGATGCTGAGTTCGAGATTGACTGTGAAGTTTATACAAAGGATCGTGGTATGCGATGACAAGTTTTTATGGATGAATCAGAAGGAGAAAGAATAATTATTACAAACGTCGCAAGTTTGTTAATTGCGTTAAAGATGTAACTAAGGTTCCGCTTTCCCTTGGTGTACACCTCTAGGTGATCGGCCGCGTTCCCATATCTCTATGGTGAAACAGGGATGAACGTGGTGAATGCAAGGTTGCTTCCATCTCTAGAAGTACTTCTTGCTTTAGTTAACGCATTCTTCCAATCCTCTCTCGATAGGCGGAATGGCATCTTCACTTCTGCTCTCACAGGTGAAGATGTCGTCTAGCACGCCTTGACTAAACTTAATTATTTCTTTAACCCAATTAATTTACTTGCTTAATTCTTGCTAATTACCCATGGGATTAAGAAAACGTCATGGAGAAAATGGATTATGGGTGAACGGAAATAGATAAAGAAATGATAATGGAAATGATCATAACATTCAATACTAAGATTAAGCGTTTGACACATGGTGTGAATGATAGAGATTAAGAAGATTGGTACAAGTGATGATAAAGAGATAAAAACAAATACAGAAGAGTGTCAACGTCTTGAAACAGATCTGGACAGTGGTTTTACATGTCGGCATGTGGAATGGATGAACAGAAGAGCTTCCCTCTCAGGCTTGCTCGTCTGGTAGAGGTGACCTTCGTACAGAGCTTCCACGGCGGGGATCGGAAGGATTCTTTTCCCGGAGACTCATCTCTCAGCCTTGTCTCTTAATTCTTCCCAGATCTACTCTAATTAGCCGCTCAACCAGTCTCTCTCTCAGATCAGTATATGCATTTTTCTCTGTATTCAAGCATTCTTGTATATTTTTCAATGGAATTGCATAAGCTATTTATAGGCGAAGCTTTGACTCTTTGCATTGTTTTACCCATTTTATTGTTAAGGCAGTTCCTGAAATGGTGGAGTGAATATTTCTTCTGTTACGCAATCAATCCCGTCAGTAATGCACAACAGTCAGCTGTACACGCGTCAAAATCCTCTGTAATTGCATTGCTCGTTACATCTTCGATCGTTTGCCCACATGCGATGTTGTTTTTTATTACCGCATGTGGTTGAAGTTGCGTTGATCGCAAAGTTCTTGATTGATTGTCTCATGTGCGGTCATTGCGTTGATTGTCTCTTCATTATTAGTTGACGGGCGCAATGCGACGTAGATGCGTTGTTCCGTTTATCTTTGAGCCATGAATGCATGCGGTGACTTGATTTCCTACAAAACAGAATTGAAACATTCTTTTCTACCATCGCAATGATGTCAATGGGTGTATTGACGACAATTTATAATTCTCGCATTTCTTAGCAATTTCCATACTATCGATGCAACTTTTCTTCCTTTTGGCCGCAATATCTAAATAAAATGGTATAAATAACTTGTATTTCTACAAGTTATCAAGCATATGTGCCGGATAGCTCCAAATCCAGAAGTGTCGTAAACTACCTTTACAGCCTCTCCATAACTCAAAAGATATTTCAGAAATACTTTTTGAGGGAATGTTGTTTAGGATATAACATGCAGTTTGCATTACATAACCCCAAAACGAGTCTGGAAGATGAGCATAACTCATCAAACCGAACCATGTCCAACAAGGTTCTATTTCTTCTTTTCGATACACCATTCTGCTGAGGTGTACCAGGGGCTGAGAGTTGGGACGCAATCCCATGTTCTATCATATATTTTTGGAACTGGAGGTCCATATACTCTTCACCACGATCAGATCGTAGTGTTTTTATCTACCTACCTAACTAGTTTTCAACTTCAGCCTCATACTCCTTGAACTTATCAAGGGCTTCAAACTTACGTTGCATTAGGTAGAAATACCCGAACCTTGAATAATCATCTATGAAAGAGATAAAATATTCATATCGCCTCGAGCTCTAACATTCATCGGACCACAGAGGTGTGAATGTACAAGCTCCAAGGCTTCCTTGGCTCTGTAACCTTTTCCAGTAAAAGGTCATTTGGTCATCTTACCTTCGAGACATGATTCACATACCAACAAGGAGTTTTATTCTAAACTCTTTAGAAGTCCACTTTGCACTAACTTCTTAATTCTATTAAGGTTGATGTGACCTAACCTAAGATGCCAAAGATGGCCGTTTTCCTTAGGAGAAACCTTTGGTCTTTTAGCTATTGTTGTTGTACTAAACATTTCAGTGTTAAACAAGGCTTTTACGACTAACGACCTTAGTACATATAAGTTATATTCCATTGAACCATAACCAATCTTCATTCCATTCTTGAAAATAAACACTTTATTCTCAAAAAAGGAGATGGTACAGCTTTGTTCAATGAGACAAGAAACCGAGATTAAGTTCCTCTTAATATGAGAAACTACAAAAACATTATCCAGTAACAGATAACGTTTCTTGTCAACAAACAACTTTAGTCTGCCTATAACAGCTAAAACAACCTCACCAATACCGACTCGAAGAGTCATCTCTCTCTGTGGCAACGTTTTCCAGGAACAGAATCCTTGGTAAGAGGAACAGACATGATTGGTAGCCGAATCAAGGATCCAGGTAGAATCATCATTCTCTACCAAACTCGTCTCCAAGACCAATAAATCATATTTACTGTCTTGTCTCCTCTTTTAGAGGGTAGTGGGATCAAGGTCGTTTGCCACGAAATTCGTTTCACACGATTCTTTTCACTGTAAGTAATCGGTCCTTTTAAAAGCTTAAACGGAAATACTAACGAGTTACTGAAAAGAAAAACACATTGACCTATGTTAGGCTTTGAGTAAATACTCGTTGTAAAAAAAAATAACATCCAAGAAGGTTTTAGCAAAACTAATATGAACCTCGTGTGATATCTAGTTTCGCAATGACGCTTCAAAGGTTTAGGACAAAAGCCGCTGAAGGGAGGTCAGTTATCCCTCCTCTGAATTGAGAAGTTCTCAACCAGTCATTAATACCAGAACAACTCTTGCTTCTATAACGACTAGTCATCATTGATTTGACCAAGAGATCATTAACTTACTTAAAAATCTCCCTAAGTGTGACCCGCCATTTTAAGCCCTAGAGGTCCACACCAAAAAGCCAATCCGAAGGGAAGAAATCTGATTGGTGCAAAACCTAAAGTGACCTTATCCATTTCTAGAGTTCACCTTGATCTTGACCAACTGCATAAAACCATCCGAAGGGGGATGCTCAAAGGCGAAATGAGGGAGTACAGAATGATCTCATGATGTGAGCCAATGATAGAGAACATAGGACGTGTTGACACACACCCTTCACCCACTTACTATAAATACTCTCTCTATCCACCTTGATATTGACTTATGCAAACACCAACCGAAAGGGGATGCTCCCAGGGCACCACGAGGCCAATCATGAATCTCACAGTGTGAACACACAGAGAGAAACATGAGTGGAATCATAGACATATCTAATACACCTCTTCCTTTCACTGAGTATTTTATAACCTAGGGTTTAGCTTACTTAGAAAAAACACGGCTAAGGATTTTAACTAAGTGACTTTTAGGTTTGCCCAAGAGTAACTTTCACCTTGGATAGTTAAACAACTTTTGATCATCATTCATTAAACTCTTTAACGAAATCTTTGGCCAAATCGTTGTATGCTTGTTGAAAATCTATCTAATTCACCTTTCTAAGTAGGTTCCCAGGTAGGGGTGTTACGATTCAGTCAACTTAAGAACTCCAGCCTAGCCAAAACCCACCTTAGACAAAAGGTCCCTTATAGATAGATTTAAAACAAATTTAATCTTTTATTTCAACCAAATTAATCCTATTAAACCAATTTTAAAAGATTAATCTAGGTTACCTAATTCTTTAGAACTATTTAAACTTAGGTCTATCTCAATCCAATTTTAAAACCTTTTTAAAAACCTTGAGTTCACCCTAAGTCTGCATGCAACTCTAAATTATTGATTTTAGGTCTAATTTCCTTTATAACACTTATAAACGGAAACAACCATCACAATGCGAAGCTAACACATGCAAGGCATTCATAACAATTATAAACAGCCTAAGTGTCATGCTCAATGCATTGTTCATTCATTGCTACTTCTTTTATATAACACTTATACAAAACAGCAATGAAACAAGCACAACATGCTTCCATTCACCCTTAGACTATAACATTTATAATAAAGAATGATGCATGATAATGTTCACTGCATGCAAAATATAACTCTTATATTTCATGATGCATGCACATGCTTTCAAGTAATTTCTTCATGTAATATTATAACATTTATAATACATGATGTATGAATAATTGCACAACCTAAGGTGGATTTTAAACTATATGTCAAATACTTTGGCATATAAGCACCATACATCACATGTATAATAAACCAATTTGATGAACCGGGTGAAATTTCCTTAAAAACACAAAATTAAAGCTAACTATTATAAAGACAAGGAGTCTCCAATTTAAACAGGTGAATCGGGTCTTGAACCGCTCGGGCAAAGCATCACGTCTCCAACCATCGTGTATTAAGCACCCTGCGATCGTCTACACGATAAAATAAACGCTTTTCTCTTTTGCTTACTAAGCACCCTACGATTGTCTAAACGATCATTTAGCTATGACTACACGATCATGTACCTTTTACTAAGCGATAAAGCCTGAGGTACACGATCGCTTAGCGCGCTCCGCACAACACTCGCCTTTCGCGATCATCTAAACGTCTATGATGCAATGAAGCACCATAGACTAAGCGATCGCTTAGCTAGCACCTCCATATCATATACGCGTGATTGTGTAGGTAGTAACTAAGCGATGAGGCTTGCTAACTACTCAATCGTCTGGTATGGGCTGATAACTTGTAGAAATACAAGTTATTTATACTACTTTATTTAGATATTGCGGCCAACAGAGAGGAAAGTTGTGTCAATTGTATGAAAATTAGCTAAGAATAATTATAAATTGTTGTCAATACACCCACTAACACCATTGCGATGGTAGAAAAGAATATTTCAAGTCTGTTTTGCAGGAAATCAAGTCACCGTATGCGCTCATAGCTCAAGAGAGAAAGATTAACGCATCTATGTCGCATTGCACCCATCATTCAGGAATGAATAGACGATCAACGCAAATACAGCACATGCAACAATCGATCTAGAGCTGAACTTCAACCACATGCGGTAATAAAAACAACACCGCATGCGGGCACACGATCGAAGATGCAAATAAGCAGAGCAATCACCGAGGATTTTGACACGTGTACAACTAACCGTTGTGCATTTTCAATGGATTGATTGCATAACAGAAGGAATATTTATTCCACCATTCTCAGAATTTCCATAACAATAAAGTGGGGACCACACGTCAGAGAGTCAAAGCTTTCATCTATAAATACCCTCAAAGAATTCACTGAAAAGATATACTTGATACGCGGGATAATTGATACGAAGCTATTGAGAGAGAGGTTGATCTGAGTGCTGATCAGAGAAGATCCAGGAAGAAAAGAGACAAGGCCGAGTGGTGAGTCTCAGGGAAAATCATTCCAAATCCCCGTTGTGAAGCTCTATACCTAGATCAACTCTACCGGTTGAGCAAGCCTGAGAGGGAAGCTCATCCTTCCATTCACTCCATCTATGCCGGTAAGCAATCTCCCTATCCAGATTAGTGTCAAGACATTGGTACTCTTTTGTATTTGTTTCTAACTCTTATTCAACAATTGTATTTCATCTTCTTGGTCTAAATCATTCACAACCATATATCAGACGCTTGATTTTATAATTAAATGTCATGATCACTTTCACTTCCACATTTTTGTCTATTTTTGTTCCTATATTAATCGATTTCTCCACGATGTTTTCTTAATCCCTTGGTGATTAATATGAATTAAACAAGTAACTTAATCTATGCTAAAGAAATAAAGATGTTTAGCTAAAGCATGCTAGACGGCATCTTCACCTGTGAGAGCAGAAGTGAAGATGTCATTCTGATCTGTCGAGAGAAGGTTAGAAGAATGTGTTAACTAAAGCAAGAAGTACTTTCAGAGATGGAAGCAACCTTGTGTTCACTACGTTCGTCCCTATTTCACCACAGAGATGTGGAAAACACGGCCGATCACCGAGAGGTGTACGCCGAGGGAAAGCTGAACCGTACTTATATCTTTAATTCAATTAAGAAACTTGCGTTGTTTAATTTATTATCCTTTTTCTTTCCGTTTCGCACATAAGCCTTGTCATCGCATAACACGATCTTTGTATATTCTTCACAGTCAGTCTCAACCTCGGTATCTTGTATCATGTAACCTGTATCTGGTATCATCATAGCTTTGGTTTATTTTATCGCACTTTACTTCCATCGCAATTTACTTTATTATCGCTTTTTTATCGCTTATCTTTACTTTACTGCACAATTTACTTTTATCGCATGTACAAATAACACTTTTATTAAATTGAAAAACCCTTGGTCGCATATATCACAAATATAACGCAATCAACCTAAAACAGTCCCTGTGTTCGACCTCGGATCACACCAAGAAAATTACAGTAAAATTATACTTGGTTTCAACGCAAGAAAACTTGTGACAACGCACAACATACTACAAGAACACTCATTAATAACGCATATCTAGAAGTAGTATCGCATATCATCGCAATCATCCATGCGTTATATGACATAAGAAGATTAATTTATTCATTCATATTCATACATGTCAACAAGTTTTGGCATCATCGCATTTTATGTCATCAAGCTTAAACTTATTTGCGTGTCAAGTTTATGTCATAGATTAAAATTATACCATATGCGTTACATGGGCCTTTTACTAAACTATGAGCATCACATGCTCCCACTAAGATCGTCTACCTCCAGCGCCTACGTGATCGGACAACCAAAGCTACGCGATAGAGTAAACAATTTACCCCATCGCTTAGCATTAGCTAAATGATCATTTAGAAAAAACTACACGATAGTCTACAAAAATCTAAACAATCGCTTAGTTAAATCCCAACGATTGTTTACCTAAGGCTACACGATACGACCAACGCTTGGTCTTCTTCTTCGTTAAGAACCGCATCTCCATACTTTGAAACTTCATCACGAATGGCTCGACTAACTCAAACTCTTTGAATTATAGACTCGATTACAAAGTTAATTATGCCCAAAAACATAGGGACCCTTACAAATTAACACTTTGTCTTTAAAGAAAGCTTTAACTTAAAGGAAATTAAACCCGAAACATTCATCAACTCAACCACAAATGAACTTAACATTTAAACACAAATGCAAAAACCCACCTCGACTGTCAAATGACGTTCAAAACAAAGTTGTAATTTGGAATATTAGAATAACCTGTCTCTGATACCAATTGAAGGAAATCAAACTTGAGATTTCCATGAGTAATGAAAAATAAATCATTCCAAATTACAATCATGAATGACCATTACAAATTACAGTCGTAAACAAAACAAACAGTTATGCAATTGTTACAGAAATTACAGCATGATACAACAAGAAATCAAGGAAAAAATCTATGAACGTTTGTCGACTCGTCTCCACGTTCCTTGCTCACGAAAGCTCAAACACAGTAACCTCGAACGCTTGAACAATACGACCGCAACACTGCACAAACACTTTGCACTCAAACTCAGCGATCGCCTCGATCACGAACTCCTCAACAACACAAACGGCCTCCACAGAACCTCAATGGTGTCGAGTTGAGTATATCACCACCAACAAGGTTACCTTCGTATTCTCGATGTAAGAATCCAGAGGGTGGGCTTTGTTTAAACTTGGTTTGAGGTAGACGAATGAGGAATAAACAACCATGTGCATGATGCGTTATTTTATGAATGGAAATATGGATGATATGCGTTGGTGGATTGCATTGTGCACTCAAGTTTCCCCAGCAGAATTCAAGTGTAAATTCCCCTGAGTTTCCTAGTAAGTCCAAGGTCTAACACAGGGACTTGCGAAAATAGTTAAGATGGTAATATTTGTAAAAACTTTATGGTAACTAAGTAAATAAATAAGTTTTGGGTGTGTTGTTGCATTGATGAAAAAGAAGTAAATAAAGGCGGCAAATTTGAGAAAGATAGTTGCGTTGATAGATGTAATGAGTATGCGATGAATGGGTTGAGAAGATCGTTAGCTAGCGTTACTCGGGAATGCAACAAACTTTGCGATCATGTTACAACCATGCACAGTAAGTCATTTTTCAATGTAAATGCGATGCTCCTAAGTCTAGGACGCATGTGTTGAATGCAAAATGTCCATAGAGCTTATCCCTAAGTCTCTGCTCTTGTCCTATGCATTGATGCAAAATGCATGAAAGCAAGGTGACTGCATTCAATCGTATCCTATCTCTAGGATGCATGCGATGCATTAATAACAAATAGTGCTCATTTTTAAGCGCCTATCTCTTGTATTATGTGTTCTAATCTGGCTCTCTCAAGCCTAGATTCTGACCTGACCTTCCCAAGCCTAGATCTTTTCCTTAGATTACCCTCCTGAGTATCCTTAATGGACGAATGAAGCATACATAATACAAGAGAATTGCATAAACTTTGCTGACCTAAGATTGTTACTATCCCTAGTGAATAATGCATACCTTGCTTAATGCGTCCAACCACTTACCCTCTCAGGGCAGTGATTGTTGTTGACTTTGCTCATAGACAAGTAATGTGTTAACCCATAGATAGGCGTTGCAGCAGCTTCTCACTAAGAAAATAAGATTACTCACATACTCGCACAATGCACACCTCTCTGTGGGTTGCTACATGCTTCATACTCCTAATCCACATGACTAAGTATGCAATACCCAAGCAAGCCCACTAAGTGTTGCAATGAAAGGAAAGATGCTAAGCAAGAAGATGGAGATGAAGTCGAAGGAATAGAGAAATGAATTGAAACAATTGTATTAATCTCTTAATTCCAAATGTCATACAATACAATATAGAAAAAGAAAGGAAAAGAAATGACCAGCTAGAAGCAAAGATTATGCGTCAAGGCTGTCGGTGGTGCCATGGATGGGTGGAAGAGCTGACTCTCTCGAGATCTAACTCCGATCGAAGGCTCTAGTGTCACTTGGAATGGATGAAGGAGGTGAAGAACTCCCAGCCGTCTTCTCACACGTTTGTCTGGATCGCAAGGATCTGCCATAAGCGAAGCTCAGGCGAAAACCTTGGATAAAATGAATTTCAGCTCATCGGCTTCTATTTATAGAGCTTAGGTTGCCGACAACATTAGTTGAACTGCTCTGAGTCTTGACGTTCGGTGCGTTAGTCCTCAGAACCTCTACCACTAACGGCGTGGTAGGTGAAATGTCAACATCATCTTTGGATTTTCTCGAGATAGATGCGTTGATGCGTTCATTCCACCTACCTTGCGTTGATCCCATTAGTTGCATTGTCATGCAGCCGCAATCATTTAATGACTGCATTTTCTTAATACCGAACTTTACACGATGACCGCATTTGCGTGACGAGTGCAACTTCCATGCAATGGACGCATACAGCTGATTACTGCAACATCATGCGTTAATCGATGCATTTTCCTTGGCTGATTACCGCAACATCTATATGTTGATCGATGCGTTTCCTTTGCGATTGAGTGTTTCTCCATTGCAGTCATCTATGCGGTGGTCTGGTTTCCATGTTTGCATTTATTTCCTGTATTAGCTACAAAAATAGAACATTGAACGCATAATTAACGCAAAATAACGGGTTAGCTGAGTTTCAACATGCTGATCGATGCAAGCTCATATTCTTGTGAATTCCTATCGTGATCTACACTATTTTGCCTAACAACCTTCATAATTCTAAGTAAAAGGCCTAAGATGATATGCATTTCTGCATGTCATCACACCCCCAAACTTAAAATCATAATTGTCCTCAAGCATGCATTATACTCAAGAAATTCTAACTCACCTTCATGCTTTCCTTTGCAATGACCAGCTTCTTAAAATATAATTCATACACACCTTTGACCATCACCGCAATGCTCTCCTCCACTTAGGCTACTTTTTCAAGAAGATATTTTCTAAGTTAAATCCGGCAAGCCTTTGCTCAAAAACTTTTATTCATTCACCGCAATTTTGTGTTTAGCTTTTGAGATTGCGTTCATTCAAAATATTTCAAAACTTTGTGATGGTTTATTCAAATGCAGCGTTGAACCTAGTTACGCCCTTCATTTTGGCCTACTCCCACGTGTGTCATGCGGGCATCCAACTTCGGTTGCATTCCCTATTGAACTCAACTCTTGTCTCGTTTGTTTTGGCTTGCGCCGGACAGAGGAGTTGTGTTAATGCACTGATCCTGGCGACTTGCCTTCGTTTTGGCTTCCCCCATGTGTGTCATGCGGACATCCAACTGCGAGCAAGTGCCTTTCACAACTTAACTCTTATCAACATGGGTTTTTCCATTGCGTTGACAAGGGAGTTATTATTCTCAAAATCTCACATCAACCCCTTTTTTTAAAAAAATAAATGATCACAATATAGTGAAAGCAATTCTCCGAGACCGCTGCCACCCCCAAACTTAGACGTTGGCAGCGTTCTCACCGCAAAGCTAAAGATAAAATTACAAGAATGCATTAAAAAATGTTTGAACAAAGGTTTGCACAAGATAAAACTCACAACTTCCAAAATTTGAAGAAGCTAATAAAAGTGAAAAATGCCTTGCGTTGATTAGTTAGAAAATACGGTGAACTATACGTACCATCATAGCAACATCGCAAAACAATGCAATCGGAAAAAAGAGAATTTCAAAAGGATAAGGCATACAAGATAACAAGAAAAGACCTTAGGCGGAACAACGCATGTGCTCATGCATTGGAATCCATGCGATAGAAGCCATGCGTTGAAGGGTGAAAGGAATTCTTCCATTGTTCTACGAATCGAAGAGACTTACTATTGCACCTACAAGAGCAAACGTACCACAATCAAGGAAGCAGCCATATATCCAAAATAACAATGAAAATAAAATAGAAATAACCTATACTAAGAAAGCAAAGTAAAGATAGAACAAAAGACGTCCCTGGAAAAATAGGAGTGTTGTCAACGCAAGGAATCTTCCATGCAAGAGATGGCTCTCAACTGCTTGGGTCAAATTGCCCTGGCCATTGGAACTTCCAGCAATTGTTGGGCGCATGCGGCCGTCATATGCTTAGAATCACCTTCAGCTCTTTTGCAACTGATTGCCCTTCTACCTTGGGGTCAACATTGACTTTCAATGCATCGCTTATACTTCAATATTGTTTGCAACCTGGCCGCACAAGCTGTAATACTCCCAAGATAAAAAGTTTGCTCGCAGAGACACAAAACTTAACAAACATTTAGCTGCCAAGTCCCTGGCAACGGCAGCAAGAACTTGATAACGGGAAATTGGAAATCAATTTTACTCGACAACCAACTTCCCTTGAACGCGATGGGCAATGCATGTTTCTAAGATATGCGTTGATAGTCATGCGTCGATGGTCATGCATGGGAATGAATATGCGTTAATAAATGTATGCAATGACAATGCGTCCTGCCACAAGTTTTCTTGCGTTCGCGCCAAGTATAACATGGACGCAAGTTTCTCGGGTAATCTGAGGTCGAACACAGGGACTTATAGCTATATGTTTGTGGTGATGTACATGCGGTGGTTTGAATAAAAGAATGGAGGGGATATTGCTACGTTAATCCTACTCCTACTCCTATCTAACAGATAATGCAATGAGAATATGCATGAAAGGTAGAGAAGCAACAAGCCTTGACATGAAATAAATATGTGGAAAAATAGATAAAATGCGGAGATGTTTTCATTGCAAAACTTAAGAGTGATCACAAGGGCAACCCTAGTCAACGCAATCCATATAATCATGCTACAACCATACACGGCAAGTCATTTTCCAATGGAAATCCCGTGCTCCTAATTCTAGGACGCATGTGTTGAACGCAAAGTGTTTATAGAGCTTATTCCTAAGTCTCTACTCTTGTCCTATGCGATGATGCAAAATACATGAAAGTAAGGTGATCGCATTCAATCGTATCCTATCTCTAGGATGCATGCGATGCATTAATAATAAATAGTGCTCATTCCTAAGCGCCTATCCCTTTTATTATGTGTTCTAATCTGGCTCTCCCAAGTCTAGATTCTGACCTGACCTTCCCAAGCCTAGATCCTATTCTTAGAATACCCTCCCTAGTATCCCTAATGGACGAATGAAGCATACATAATACAAGACAATCGCATAAACTTCGCTGACCTAAGATTGTTACTATCCTTAGTGAACAATGCATACCTTACTTAATGCGTCTAACCACTTACCCTCTCGGGCAGTGATTGTTGTTGACTTTGCTCATAGACAAGCAATGCGTTAACCCATGGACAGACGTTGCAGCAACTTCTCAATAAGCAAATAAGACTAAGTATGCAATACCCAAGCAATCTCACTAAGTGTTGCAATGAAAGTAAAGATGCTAAGCAAGAAGATGGAGATGAAGATGAAGTAATAGAGAAATGCATTGAAAACAATTGTATTAATCCCTTAATTCCAAATGTCATACAATACAATATAGAAAAAGAAAGGAAAAGAAATGACCGGCTGGAAGCAAAGATTTGCTCCCAGTGGATGTACGTCAAGACTGCCCGTGGTGCCATGGATGGGCGGAGGAGCTGACTCTCTCGAGATCTAACTCCGATCGAAGGCTCTAGTCGTCACTCGAAATGGATGAAGGAGGTGAAGAACTCCCAACCGTCTTCTCACGCGTTTGTCTGGATTGCAAGGATCTGCCATAGGCGAACCTCGGGCGAAAACCTTGCATAAAATGAATTTGAACTCATCGGCTTCTATTTATAGAGCTTGGGTCACCGACAACATTAAATGGACTGCTCTGAGTCTGACATTCGGTGTGTTAGTCCTTTCGGAACCTCTGCCACTAACGGCGTGGTAGGTGAAATGTCAACATCATCTTTGGATTTTCTCGAGGTAGATGCGTTGATGCGTTCATTCCACCTACCTTACATTGATCCCATTAGTTGCGTTGTCATGCAGCCGCAGTCATTCAATGACCGCATTCGCTTAATACTTCAACTCTACACAATGACCGCATTCGCTTGACGAGCACAACTCCCATGACATGGATGCATACGACTGATTACCACAACATCCATGCATTGATCGATGCGTTTGCCTTTGCGATAGAGTGGTTCTTTGCATGCGGTCGTCTATGCGGTAGTCCGGTTTTCGCGTTTGTGTTCATTTCCTGCATTAGCTACAAAAATAGAACATTGAACGCATAATTAACGCAAAGTAACGGGTTATCTAAGTTTTAACATGTTTATCGACACAAGCTAATATTTTGGTGAATTCCTATTGTGATCGACGCATATTCTGCATAACAACCTTCATAATTCTAAATAAAAGGCCTAAGATGACATGCATTTCTGCATGTCATCAGTGCACGATTGGGCAAGTGGGAGAAGACAGAAACCTATTGTATTGGTCGATGCCCGATCGTTTAGCTAAAGCTAAGCGATCGTATAATTTATTATTTAGCTCAGTGTTTGTTGCCTACAAAACACTACACGATTGTTTACTTCGCTCAAGTTGTCGCTTAGTAAATCGATATTTACTTGACAAGCTCTTTGAGTTTCTTTTTGCGAGAGAGAAAACTCAAAACAATTTTTCAACCTTTTGCAAAAACTTACTAAAATTAGGAAAACAATTTTCCTTTTATCTCACGGTTTCCATAAACCACCAATAACCTCCCACTCAATTAGTTATTAGAGAAAAAGATTTAATTATCCAATAATTAATATTATTATAAATATAAAAGATAACCAATTTATCATACTATATTTATAACCTATAGTTTTAATATTTCATCTCATGAAACGCATACACCATAGTTCTTTTTCTATTCCATGGTACTTAATGTAAATCTCATTTAGATTAATCCTCCACTAGATGTATCTCATACATCATACCGATCATATCATATATAATCAAAATACCTTTTGTCAATTTGAATATTTCAAATTAACACCAAGAATCGATCCTCAACTGAATCCATTGAGCTACCAAGGGGACCTTATGGACCTGTAGCTCGAAGCTCCAACGGTGCGTGAATAACTGACTAAACTTTTTAGTCAAGGGATCCAGGATCTGTTAACTGCTAGACACTCCATTAAAGACCGACAGCTGAACTCTCCTTACCATAGATCTATTATGTGTCCATCTTAACCAATCAACGGTGCGACAACCCTTCACAGATCGCTCGTAAGTACAGTTAGGCCAATAACCGTTATGCCCCTATAGTTACATCTATCTCCTTAAATACCACTGATCCCTCTAATCAACATAAGTCATAGTCCTACTATGATTGAATCCTCTCTTCCAAAGAGAAGTTGTGGCCATTATGTTCAAGCCCTGAAATCAGCCCTTAAGGAAGCAATCTCTCTACTTATCCCTGCTTTGGGAAAGGAGTGAATTCCATCTTGTGGATTGAGTTCCCAGCTCCTAGATCAGATAAGTCCCCAAAAGGTAGGCATATTGAGTTGGCAATCTGGCCACTCTCAACTATACTAATCAAAGGACCGCCCTCAAAGGCAGGAGTTCCCAAAACACTCAGGATTGAGGTCGTGTCACCTATGGTCGTTTAGGTGAGATGCGAGTCTCTAGTATCAACGGTGTTATATACGGAATCTAATCATCTCATTGTCCATGTCTTATACAAACTCTTTGTATAGGACACCTCCGCTCGCACGTCTCCACATGTATCGTCAGGACCTACCATCTGTAGTTGTTTACAACATTTGCAAACCTCTACAAAGTAGGCTGTATCCATAGTGTCACTAGGATCAGGTATGTCACCTTAATTATTATACTACAGACCTATTTAGGTTATCACTTAAGGCATGATCCACTTGTATATCACATATACATGCTTAAGTTCACATAAGATAACCAAGAAGTTTTGTTTATTAGATATGAGTAAATGCAAGAATTAAATAACATTTAGTTTATTCATCAAATAATGTATATCTTTACAAAACAACGAGACTCTAGGAGAATTAGGACACCAATCCCAACACACTGCACGTGAGATCATGAAGTCTCTAAAGAGAATGTTCGGACAACTGTCTAGGCAGCTCAAGTATGACGCTCTAAATAGCATCTTCAACTCCAAAATGAAGAAAGGTATATCTATTCGAGAACATGTTCTGAACATGATGTTCCACTTTAGTGTGGCAGAGATGAATGGGGCCTACATCGATGATGGCATCTAGGTTAACATTATTCTACAAATGTTGCCAAAAATCTTCCTGCACTTCGTAAGCAACGGTGTTCTAAACAGGGTTGATTACACCTTTACAACTCTATTAAACAAGTTGCAAACGTTCCAATCCTTGCTGAAAAGCAAGGAGAAGATAGTTAGTGAGGCAAATGATGCTTCATCATCTAAAAAGTTCCACCGAGGTTCGACCTCAGGAACTAAGTCTTCACATTTTTCTTCTAACACTAACAAGTGGAAGAAGAAGAAGGGTAGTAAGGGGAAGGGGAAGGCACCGGCTAACCCACAACCTGCCGCTCAGCAAGGTAGACAACCAACACCGGTTGAAAAAGAAAAATGTTTCCATTGCAACAAGGATGGGCACTAGAAGTGAAACTTCCCACGTTCGCTAAAGGAAAGGAAGGAGGCAAAGGCCAAGGTCATACAAGGTAAATGTGATTTACTGGTTTCGGAAACTTGTTTAGTGGAGAATGATTATTCTGCCTAGATTATAGACTCTAGGGCCATTGATCTTGTTTGTTCTTCTTTTCAGGGGATTACATCCTAGCGGCAGCTTGAGACTGGTGAGATGACGATGCAAGTAGGCACCGAGCACGTCATCTCAGCTGTGGCATTGAGAGGCCTTTGGTTGACTTTACAGAAGAGGTTTATCATTTTGAATGATGTATATATAGTTCTCGAGTTAAAGAGGAACTTGATTTCTGTAAAGTCCTTGCTCGAATGTAAATATACTATTAACTTTTCTATGAATAAAGTGTTTATTCTAAAAGATGGTGTTGAGATATGCTTAGCTTTACTGGAAAATAATTTGTATGTGCTAAGACCGTTAGCAACAAATTCCCTTCATAACACAGAAATGTTTAAAACTATCGTAACTCAAACTAAACGGCTTAAACTTTCTCCTAAAGAAAATGCCCAACTTTGGCACCTTCGATTAGGGCACATCAATCTCAATAGGATTGAGAGGTTGGTGTAGAATGGACTTCAAAACGAGTTAGAGGAAAATTATTTACCTATGTGGCAGTCATGCCTTGAGGGCAAGATAACTAAAAGACCTTTTACTGGAAAAGGTTATCGAGCCAAAGAGCCTCTAGAGTTAGTACATTCAGACCTTTGTGGTCTGATGAATGTGCGAGCCAAGGGAGGCTACGAGTATTTCATCATTTTTACTAATGATTACTCAAGATATGGGTATGTTTATTTAATGCAACATAAGTTAGAATCCTTTGAAAAGTTCAAAGATTTAAGGCTGAGGTTGAAAATGCATTAGATAAATGGATTAAGAGATTTCGATCTGATCGAGGTGGGGAGTTTTTGGATTCTGAGTTCCAGAACTATTTAATAGAACATGGAATCGTTTTCGAACTCTCAGCACCTGGTATATCTCAGCAAAATGTTGTATCGAAGAGGAGAAAGAGAACCCTGTTGGACATGTTTCGGTCGATAATGAGTTACGCTTCCTTACCGAACTTGTTTTGGGGTTTTGCAGTAGAAACTGCAGCTTATATCCTCAATTGTGTTTCTTCCAAGAGTGTTGTCAAAACACCTTTAGAGTTGTGGAACAGGCGTAAAGCTAGTTTGCGTCACTTTCGCATCTGGGGTTGCCCAACACATGTGCTTGAGGCTAATCCTACGAAATTGGAACCACATTCGAGGTTGTGCCTATTTGTAGGCTATGCCAAAGGTACACAAGGGGGTTACTTTTATGATCCTAAGAAAAACAAGGTGTTTATGTCGACAGACTCTATTTTCCTTGAGGAGGATCATATAAGGGAGCACAGTCCACGAAGTAAAATTGTATTAAGTGAACTTTCGAAAGAAACTACTGAAACTTCAACAAGAGTTGTTGAAGAGCCTGATACATTAACAAGAGTTATTGATGAGAGTTCATCTAGTAGGTTAAATCCACCTTAAAAGTTAAGGGAACCTCGACATAGTGAGAGGGCTACAAACCCACCCATTCGCTATATGGATTTAACAAAAATCCTGGCTATGGTAGTCGATGGTAAGGTTGAGGATCCATTGTCTTACAAGAAGGCAATGAAGGATGTTGACAAAGATGAATGGGTCAAATTCATGGATCTCGAGATGGAGTCTATGTACTTAAACTCAGTATGGGATCTTGTAGATCAACTTGATGGGTTACATCTATAGGTTGTAAATGGATCTACAAGAGGAAACGGGGTGCTGATGGGAAGGTGCAATCCTTTAAGGCTGGACTTGTGGCAAAGGGTTATACCCAGGTGGAGGGAGTTGACTATGAGGAAATTTTCTCACCTATTGCCATGCTTAAGTCTATCTGCATCCTTATGTCCATTGCCTCATATTATGACTATGAGATATGGCAAATGGATGTCAAGACTACTCTTTTGAATGGTAATCTTAGGAGATCATTTATATGGTGCAACCCGAAGGATTCATAGCCCAAGGACAGGAGCAAAAGGTTTGCAAACTGAATCAGTCCATTTATGGACTAAAACAGGCATCTCGATCTTGGAACGTAAGGTTTGATACTGCGATCAAATCTTATGGCTTTAACCAAAACATTGATGAATCTTGTGTCTACGAAAAAATCATCAACAGTTCAGTAGTTTTTCTAGTGTTATATGTAGACAATATCCTACTCATTGGGAATGAGGTAGGTTTACTGACCTCAGTTAAGAATTGGCTAGCGACCCAATTTCAAACGAAAGATTTAGGAGAGACTCGGTTTGTTCTTGGGATACAGATCTTTCAAGATTGAAAGAACAAAATGTTAGCACTGTCTCAAGTGTCGTACATTGACAAGATGTTAATCAAGTACTCGATACAGAACTCCAAAAGGAGTATTTTACCCTTTCGACATGGAGTTACATTGTCTAAAAAACAATGTCCTAAGACACCTTAAGAGGTTGAGGAAATGAGACAGGTCCCCTATGCATTTTCCATTGGCAGTTTAATGTACGCGATGTTATGTACTAGACCTGACATCTGCTACGCTGTGGGGATAGTCAGTAGTATCAGTCTAATCCAGGACAGGGTCACTGGACTGCCGTCAAGAACATCCTCAAGTATCTTTGGAGAATGAGAAACTACATACTTATATATGGTTCTAAGAATTTGATCTTTAAAGGATACACGAACTCTGATTTTCGGACTGATAAGAATTCTTGAAAATTTACTTCAAGATCAATGTTCACTTTTAATGGAGAAGCTGTAGTGTGGCGAAGCACTAAGCAGGGGTGCATCACTGACTCCACTATGGAGGCCGAGTATGTAGCAGCTTGTGAAGGTGTTAAGGAGGCCGTTTGGCTTAGAAAGTTCCTAACTGATCTGAAAATTGTTCCAGACATGTCTAGGCTCATCACCCTTTATTGTGATAATAGTGGTGCTATGGAAAATTCCAAAAAGCCTTGGAGTCACAAGCGCGACAAGTACATAGAGCGAAAATACCATCTCATTAGAGAGATTGTGCATCGAAGGGACGTGATTTTCACGAAGATAGCTTCGAAGCACAACGTTGCTGATCTGTTCATGAAGGCTCTCACGGCTATATTGTTTGAGGGTCACCTATAGAGCATGGGCTTACGGGAGCGTCCACGGCTGGACTAGTGCAAGTGGGAGTATTTTTTTTACTGGGCCTTTGTGCCCTAGTTTATTGTTTTGTACTTGTAATTTTCTTGTACACCCCACTAGTTTTAGGACAAATGGGAGATTGCTAGGGTTGATGCCCTAAATCTCGTAGGGTTCTGTAGTTTGTAAACACATGTATGATCAAACTTTTTGTGATGTAATATTATGAGATATTTTATTCACTACAATCTTTGAAATATGAGATATTTTAATTGCATTAACCACAAACCAATAAACTAAGATCCCTGGTTATCATTGGAACTTAAGCATGTATGTGGAGACATACAAGTGGATCATGCTTTAAGTGATAACCTAAATAGTTTATAGTATATGCATAAAAGAAGGAAACCTTATCCTGATAATGCTACAAGTGTGGCCCGCTTTGTAGATGTTACAAATATTGTAAAGTGCTACAAATGGTTTGATCCTGAATATTCATGTATTAGACATGTGAGCAGGGATGCTCTACACAAAGGAGTTTGTATAAGTCCGAACCACGAAATGTTTAGTCTCATTATATAACATCGTTCATGACAGAGACTTTCATTTCACTAGGATGACCATATGTAACATGACCTTAATCTTGAATGAGTTGGGAATTCCTGCCTATAAGGGTGGTCCTTTAATTTGCATGAGATGAGTGGCCATATCGCCGACTCAAACCTAACACTTTGGGGATTCGTCTGATTAGGGAGCTGGGAACTTAGCTACGCAAAATGGAATTCACTCCTTCCTCGAAACAAGGGTAAGTAGATAAATTGTTCCCTTAAGGGCTGATTTCGAGGCTTGAATAATGTGGCGCCACACCTTCTTTTTCCTCGAGAAGGGTTTACTCGTAGTAGGACTATGATGTATTGGTCATTAGAGGAATCAGTGGTACTTAAGAAGTTAGATGCAATTACAGAGGCAAAACAGTAAATTGGCCCTGCTGTACTTACGAGTGATTTGTGAAAGGTCATTGTACGGTTGATTAGTTATATCCAATGGACATAGAAATATATTTGTAGCACGAAGAGTGAAGCTGTTGATCTTTAGTGGAGTGCCCGACAGTTAATGAATGGTGGATATTGTGACTAAAGAGTTTACTCAGTTATTTATGTACCGTTAGAGTTTCAAGCTACAGGTCCATAAGGTCCCCTTAGTAGCTCAATGGATTCATGTTGAAAATTAGTTTTTGGATAGTTTTAAGTGTTCCAATTAACAAGAGAAAATTTGATTATATATGATATAATTAAATTGCTTCAAATATATGTGATATTATTGATTTGGTGTATTAAGTACATTAATTGGAAGAATTTTTATTAAATGCCATAAAGGAGAAAAAGAACTATGGTTTATATATTGCATGAGATGTAATATTAAAACTATGGGTTATGAATATATTATTTATGTGTAATTAAATCAATTATGGGATAATTGGTTTCATTTTTTTTTCTCCTAATAACCAACTTAGTGGGAAGTTGTGATTAGTTATGGTAATTGATAGATAAAATGAAACTCGATTTCATTTTTTCATAAGCGATTGATAATCAGACGATAATCGGAGGCACAAAAGAAAATAGTTATACGATAGCTTGAGAGCATACACGATCATGCATTGAATTTACTATATGATAGACACTTGTTTCTAAACGATCAAGTACTTAGTCTATATGATAGACTCCAGATTTCTTCCACTTATTCGATCGTCTATACGATCTTTTAATTCCTCCTTCTTTCTACCAAATCCATACAAAGTTCACAACTTATGGATTCACACACCGAGAATACCAAGGTAGCCTCGTGGTGGTGTCTGCTTGCTGTTCGAGGGTTAAGTATTGCTCGCTGCTGTTCGAGGAGATTGTTGAGGCGTGACGTTTGTGCTGTTGAACTTTCGTGTTTTTAGATCGAGGGAAACGACAAGAAACGTTCTTCAAGGGTATGAGTGTTGATTTTATGAAGCATGTTGTAATTTTAAGTTTATGCATAACTATTGTTGTTTGATCGTAAATGTGTATGTTCTGTCACAATGGGATTTGGAACAATCTTGCTTCCGCTCACTAGTTCTTTTTTATAAGAGTTCCTTTACATTATGGTTTGACAAACTGATTATTTGTGTGTGATTGCTTGAGGACGATCAAGAGCTAAGGTGGGGGTGTTTGATAGCAACAAAAATGGGTTATCTTTCTCTACTTAATTCGGGATCGTTAAGTTATTTAATGTGTTTAAATTGATGGTTTTGTAGGACTCGAGTGTACAAGAGGTTGAATGAAACATTCGAGACAAAAAGACATTAAAATAGCCAAGATAGTGCAAATGGAGAAAAAAGGCCAAGAAAATAGAAAATTATGCCCAGCCAAAGGGTTGCAACGCTGCAAAGCAATAGCTACCCATTTTGTGAAGATCAGGGCAGTGTTGCAATGCTACGGACTTGAGGCAGAAGCGCTAGGGACAGGGTAGCGTTGTGACGTTGTGCACAGCGTTGCAACACTACGACGATTGCTATAAATAATTTGTCAATCCGAGGTTAAAAGAAAAAACGGCCACCAATTCTATTCGATTCAATTTTTCCCTCTCCTATCAACAAATTATTGATTTTTCTTGCCCTTTTGAGCACCATAAAACTTGAGAATTGAATTTAGAAGATGATTTGTGGCTAAAGGGTAAGTTCTTAACTTGAGTTTCGTAGTGTATTTCCATTCCATTTTGTTCTTGAGACTTTTGTTTGTAATTCTGTTGAGACTTTTCTGATTTGTATAAAATTCATCTTGACTTTATTATTCAATTGTCTTGCATGGGATAATCTGACAAATTCGCTATGTTTGTATGATTGATTGCTTTGATTGGCCTTAATTTGTAATCATTAGGTAGTAATGATAGCACCAAAATGTGTTGTTTTCCTCTTCTTAATTTTAGGTCGTTACTATGTTTAATGTGTATATTTGATTATTTTGTATGTATTGAGCATCTTGGAGGTAAAATCAATCGTACAAGCTATTCAGGTTAATTTAGAGTAATTAAGAGCTAATTTGAGCAACCGAGCTTCAAAAGGATGTGAAAGGACAAAAATGCCCCTGGACAGAGCGTTGCACAATGTTGAGCGACAGAAGCTGCCTATTTTGTGCAAAACAGGGCAGCACTGCAACGCTACAAACATTATGATGGATGCGTGCGCGAGGTAGGGCACATTGCAACATTACAACGCTGCGACGCTGCAGTATAAATATTTGTCTTCATTTTAGGGCAGAGACAGATGCCCACCCTCAGCCTTCAGCCGATTTTCCATCTCTTCTCCCTTCCACTTGTTCTTTCGGTGTTTCCTTAGTAGTTAATCGAGTAATACTGGATTGTAGCTTCTTATCCTCCTTGGGAAGGTAAGATTTTGGTTTCTTAGCCTAGGGATTTGGAGGAACTCAATGTTATTGTTATTTTGTGAGATTTCAATTTTATGATGTATATAGATTTGTCTAGGGTTTCACTCTGAATTTAGTGTTTGTGAATTGCATAATTTTAATTGTTGATTAACGCCCGATGATTTTATTGTGTAATTCTAATGCTTGGAGATAACTGGTAATATGTGACATTTAGTTATAGGTTAATCCCAATGGAAGCAATAAGTTAGTTAGGCTTGTGATTCATTAGGCCTGAGATTTGTCACCTAAAAAGAAGAGTATTGCTTGTATCAACCTAGAGAAAAACCACACTGAATGTTTAATTAGACGTTCGAAGTTAAACACTCATCTTAGTGTAATCCCTAGAACTTAATGCGATTTATCAATTTGTATGGAGCGGATTCGTTTACTGTGCATGTTGAATAATTAGATAATTAAGACCATTGGTTGGGTTCTAATCAATTGGGCTAAGCATAAACAAGAAGTTTAAGTCAAAATTCAGTTCAATGATCTAAATTACATTGGGTGGTTTCATTCCTCTAAGCTAAGACATCTCGATTAATTGTGTTTCTATCTTTACTTTTCTTACACTTTATTTTATGCACTTTCAATTATCAATCCACACCAAACCCCTACATTTATCTCTTTAACTAAAAACGCGCTTCAATGAACTAATCTTTCGTGCTTCCCTGAGGTTCAACCCCAGACTTGCCGCTTGTACTTCCAGTTAGTATAAGTAGTTCGTTCAGTGATTTATAAATTTTATTTGTGTAGCACGGGTTTATGGGCGACAGTAAACTCGATCCTACCAAATTGGCACCATTGCCAAGGAAGCCAATTAGTTCTTCCTAGTTAGTTTTTAGTTGAAGTTTCTTTTGCTTTCATTTTTTTTCTTTTTTGTGTCAATTAAGCATAACAAGATTTCTTAATCAATCTTGGACGTTTGAAAGTCAAGTTGTAGATTTTGACAACGAGGTAAGTGGCCTTCAACGCCACATTGCCAAGTTGACTTCCCTAGTTGGCCACTTGATGGAAAGGAGTTTGCAGCAAGTAGAGGTGTGCGGGAGTTGCCTACTCGAGAGGCATCCCACGCAAGTATGCCTAAGGTTGCAGTGGATGCCAGCACCATGTGGATTCACCGATGAGAGATATTATGGTTATTTTGACTATGAGTCTCATCATCCTAGATGGGGGGAGTCTTTTAGTAATGAATACTCAGGATGGCGACAGAGCTTTGACGACCAAGATTTCACAGCATCACACCAGTCGACTCATGCTCAGTCTTCAGGGTCTGGTAAGTCTTGGGTAGGCCTCCAATTATGTTGCAATATCAAGAGAGAAAGAATAGAGGAGAGGTGGTTGAATTGGTTAAGGACTACTTTCAATTCTGTTAGGAGAAGTGGAGGTTTAAAAGAAGAAAGAAACCGAAAGAGGGGGGATGAAGGATTTTGAATATCAAAAGTGAGGAAGGTGAGCTCTCGAGAGTGGGAGTTCGGAAGTCTCTATCGTGTAGATTCAACCATAGTGTGCCGCTCATCATCTACCTCTTCTACTAAGTGATCGTGTAGCGGAGCCCAACAATCGTGTAGCATTTGGTAGGTGATCGTATAAAATTTGGTAAGCGATCGTCTAATATTACTCAACGATCGTGTAGTGACTATAAGCGATCGTAAAGAGTTTTGTAAACGATCGAGTTTGATAAGTGATCGTCTAGTCTCTGTTTGACTCATATTGTTTAATAAAGAATTTGTTCATCGCTTAATTGCTATTCCGGGAGATTGTACCAACTCGTTAAGATAATAAAGTCTTTCAAGAATCAGTATCTTAACAAATTGGTATCAAAGCAACCACCTCGGCAAGCATGGTTCAGAAACGTTTTGAAGAGAAACTGGAGTTATTGGACCAAGAGATCTCTGAACTCAAAGTCGAAATGCAGAAATTGCCAACCATAGAGGAGAATTTGGCAACGTTAGAGAAGAGCATTGAGCGATTGGGATTGCAGGCAGAGAAACATCAAAAAATGTTCATTTCCTATGTTACGAAAATGGCCAAAGAAAAAGCAAAAATGACGGAAGAGGTAGAAGGATCGAATGCCAATAAGGTGTGTGGAACAAATATTTCGGTGAAAGCATCCGATGAAGAAGTGATTTGTGACCTGAGTGAATTCAAGAAAGTAGAAATGTCAGTGTATAGCGGAAGTGATCTAGACGTGTGGTTATACAGAGCAAACCGCTATTTTCAAGTTCATAAGTTGACTAAATTTGATAAGATGATGGTGGCGGTTGTGAGTTTCGACGGCACCGCATTAGCCTGGTACTAGTCAAAGGTAGACAGAGAGCCGTTCAAAGATTGGGAAGACTTTAAGAAAAGGATGTTAGCCCGATTCCGATCTTTAAGAGAGAGATCAATCTGTGAAAGATTCTTGGCTATTAAACAAGAAATGACTATGGAAGCATATTGATTTGTGGAATATGCTCATTTCTTGCCTTTGAAACACCCTTTAAATGTTAGCATTGTAGTAGATACATTTTGTAGAGAAATAGTTAAACTGCACGGGGTGTCGAAGTCCATTGTCTCAGACCAAGACAAAAAGTTTGTGAGTCACTTTTGGCAAGAGTTGTTCCGACTGTCGGGTACCAAACTCCATCACAGTACAGTTTCTCATCCTCGGTCGGTTGATCAGACAAAGGTGGTGAATCGTAGCGTGCAAATGTATTGAAGGTGTTGTTGCGGTGAGCTACTGAAAGAATGGATTAACTGGTGGCATTGGGCGGAATATTGGTACAACACTACGTATAATGCTTCTACTGGCTTTGCCCCTTTTTAGATTGTGTATGGACGACAACCTCCAGTGTTGATTACTATGGAAATGATTGAACGGCCAATGCGACTTTGGGCCAAAAAATGTGAGACAGAGATGCTGCATTGCGCGTGCTTAAGGAGCATTTGAGGGTGGCTCAAGAGAAAATGAAGAAGTTTGCTGACAAGAAGTGATGTGATGTTGGATTTCAAGTTGGTGATTGAGTATGGCTGAAGTTGTGGCCCTATCGCCAAATTTCAGTTTGACAAAAGCAGAATGTGAAATTATCTCTCAAGTATTATAGCCCATATCAGGTGGAGGACAGAGTGGGATCAGTAGCTTACAAGTTGAACCTTCAAACAACAGTGTCGACCCATCTAATGTTTCATGTGTCGCAGCTCAAGAAATAGGTTGGACAGCTAGAACTTTACCTTGAGGACAAGGTACAAGTGGAGGGGGGAGGTAATGATAGGTCTCTAATTATGTTGCAATATCAAGAAAGAAAGAATAGAGGAGGGGCGGTTGAATCGATTAAGGACACTTTCAATTCTATTGGGAAAAGTGGAGGTTTAAAAGAAGAAAGAAACCGAAAGAGAGGGGACGAGGGATTTTGAATATCAGAAGTGAGGAAGGTGAGCTTTCGAGAGTGGGAGTTCGAAAGTCTCTATCGTGTAGATTCAATCATAGTGTGTTGCTCATCGTCTACCTCTTCTACTAAGCGATTGTGTAGCGGAGTCCAGCGATCATGTAGCATTTAGTAGGTGATTGTATAGAATTTGGTAAGCGATCATATAATATTTTGTAAGCGATCGTGTAGTATCTTGTAAGCGATCGCGGGGTGTTTTGTAAGCGATCGTCTAGTATTACTCAGCGATTGTGTAGAGACTATAAGCGATAGTAAAGGGTTTTGTAAATGATCGTTTGGAGTTTGATAAGCGATCGTCTAGTCTCTGTTTGACTCATATCATTTAATAAGGAATTCGTTCATCATTTAGTTGTTATTCCGGGAGATTATACCAACTCGTTACGATAATAAAGTCTTTCAAGAATTGGTATCCTAACAGTTTTTAGGGGCTTTGGTTACGAAATTTGCTGACAGTGCTTTTGAGTTTCAGCAGAACAACCTCTATAGGTAGCAGAAGTTTGAGTGCGTCCAGCAAGAAAGTCTTTGCCCTGAGGCAACGGCTAGAGCTGACTTGCAAAGTTTGAATGACCTTGTTGCTCAACTTGCATCTTCAGTTGGGAGGCCAAATGAGCTGTTGCCAGACCATTCTCTTGACTTTCTAAAGGCTCATATGTATAAGGTAGTCCATGTCGACGCGGTGGAGGAGCAGGAATCACTTCCTAGAGATTCGTGCCAAGGTATGACTTTGGAGTTTTTAATTTCTCAACTTGCTAATAGCTCTCTTCAATTTCAGTAGAATGTTCAAGTTCAGCTGCAAGGCATTATCACCCATGTTGTCCAACTGACAGAGGCCATGTAGAGATTGGGGAGTGTGCCAAAGTAACCCATCGTCTGTACTTCAGAGGCAGAGTCCCTTATGGAGTGCTACTACTCTAGTGATGGGGAGGGCATCACTCCAAGCTTGTCAGTTTGTGAGGTTAAGGAGAATTTAGAGCCTAAATCTGACGACATCTAGGTGATAGAGTTAAAGGTCAAAAGACCTCGCCCTGTTCTGATTCCTGGTATTTCGTATATATTTGAGTTTTATTCCCTTAGTTCTCACTAGTCTATTGTGTCTTTTCTTTCTTTGGACTTTTAGAGTCACTTGAGTCTTTTAATTTTTTCTTTTTACCTTTTTTGTCATATTCTAAAAAACCAAAATTCGACTTGTCTGGTTCTCTTCAGAAGATGAGAAGCCTTATAGCCTTACCATGTTATATTGACTCATTCAAGAAGGGACCAGAAAAATACGAGAATTTCTTTGTACCTTGATAGGAGACAAGTCACGTGAGCAATCGACGTTAAAAATTTGCTCTTCCTAGAGGGAGCCAGGTGAAAATTTTATTGCTTTCCTTTATTGCTTTCTAGTTTAACTTCTTGTTTTTCTTTTATAGGTTCTTTCTCTTTGCTCTAAAGAAGAAGAAGATCAATTTAAGGCAGCCCTCTTACCACCATCCCGTGTGCATAAACGTCATCAGGGGAGGTTTTTTGTTCCATTGACTCTCTTAGTTTATTGGGCTTAGATTAAAGATACAATGGGGACAATGTATCATTTTAAGTTGGGGGTGGGGTATGTTGTGACTATTGGGGTCCTTGAACGTTGTGCTCGAATGATGTATGTGTGTTTTAATTGCTTGCTTGCTCTCTTGTTTGCTTTTTATGATGAGTAGTTGATGACGCACCCTTTTTGTGATTAGGTTTGCATGAAACTATGTTTAAAAACCATGATCATGATTTGTAGCTCGTTTTAAAAAAATAAAATTTATCTCTCATGCAACTTTAAGTCCCTTGTCCAATGAAGTTAGGACTTGCGTGCTTAGAGTTGCATTATTGGACTTATATTTTTGTTGTTACCCCGAAAGGACTAGGTGATACATGGTAAGTGACTGAAAGCTCAACCTAGTAATGCATGCCTAACTTTTTTTCCAAACTCCTGTTTCGTATTGTGAAAGCCAAGTGTAGAGTATGTAAAAATAAATTTTATAAAAGGCAGAGTGTGTTGTAAAGTAAAAGGAATTTTATATGTTATTTTTTAAAGGGATTACTCCTCTTTCTTTGTGTTATGATTAACTTGAGGCGGCTATGACACCCGTAGTTTCCCTCTGAGCTAAAGTACCTCGAGGAATGAGTAAGCTTCAGCACCTTGTTAGGAGACATTGCTCATAATTGAAGGACTTGCATGACACCCATGTGAGCAAGCCAAAACGAAGGTGACGTGTCTAGATAAGATTTCCTCTTTTGTGTAAAGAAAAAAAGATAACAAATGAAGGGAAAAAAAGGAAAAAAAAAAAAAAGGTAAAATAACATTTTGGGATTTTGTGCCAAATTTCTCATCCTCTATATAATTGGATGCCACTTTGGCCTAATAAAAAGAGAATTTTGATCAAATTGACTGCTGAAGATTGAAATTTGAGACCTAAAAGAGAGTTTATGCTCAAAAGTTAGAGAAATTGAAGGATATTTTGAAGGTCGTTCGAGTTCCTGAGGTGACGATCGAGGCGAGCTTGGAGGATTCTTCAGTTTCCTTTTCTTTCTCTGAATCTTACGCTTGAATTTATGTATGAAAATATGTTTTGCAAGCTATGAGTGGCTAAACTTGTTGTTTTATGGTATTGATGAAGTTGTTATGAATTTAGATTAAAGTTAGTTCTTTTCATTTATGTTTGTTGAACACTTTGCTTTTTAATAGTATCATGCTTAATTTTTATTGATTGGTCATTAGTAATTGTTAGGCTGAATGTTTAATTGAAAGATTGAATGTTTTACCGGATCAATACTATTAAATCATTATTAATGTATCATGATCGTAATTAGTTTAATAGTGAAAGTTGTTAATGACAATTCCTAATGCCTTGTTTGTTAATTTGATTTCATGAGATTAGTTATCAATTAAGTATTATGAGAATAGATTATTTTTTAGAAAAAGTAATCTTCAATTAAGTTTCTAGATTTAGGCATAACATTTATACATGATTCCATGAATTGGCTAAAATAGATCTAATGAAGTAATTAGCAGATTCAATACCCTAGAACGCTTTTATTCTCAGATTTTTAAACAATTCTTTTGTTGTCTTTTATTTCAAAAAACTTGATTCCAATTCCTTAGCTAAAATTGACACAATTCTAAGATAGCTAAATAATAACTTGTAAATTTGATCCTTGAGGACGATACTCAACCTTACAAGCCGTTTTAATATTATAACTTGACCACGTATACTTGTGTGCTACGCGAAATATTCACATCAAGATGCAATTAATATAATGTATATTGATACATTATAATATAAAAAGTTTAATGAGAGAGATAAATATTTGAATATGATTCAAATATTAATTATATGAATGAGATTCATATAATAACTACTGGTTAAAGTTAATATTAATATGATTCATATTAAACTATAGGTTATAGGAGAGAATATAAAGTTAGCTTATATTATATATGATATAATAGAAACTATAGATTATATTTTATGAAATATAATATAATGTTGTTTTAATTATAATATTTTAATATAATTAACATGTAAAATCTTACGTGATGGAGAGAGTTATGAAAATAATTTCCTTCATCTCTCTGATATATAGGTATACAGAGAAAGAAATAAGAGTACGCGCAAGATTCTTCTTCTTACTCTGTGAAAATTCTCTAAAAGAATCCCTTTCTCCCTCACCAAAATTATCAAGAAGAGCCCACAACTCCTTCTTGATTCTCACATTGAGAATAGCGAGGAAGTCACTTGTGGTGGTGTCCAAGAGATTCTATGACATTATTGTATTTACGAGGAATAGAAGTTCACTATTCGTGAACACCGGAAGAGGAGTGAAGTAGGTTTTCTTCAAGAGTATGTATACTCTTACCTTTTCTCTCAGTAATTTAATTAGAAAGCATGCTTAAGCTAAGTTATTTTTTATCCTCTCTATATCTTGTTTTCTTTGTTTTTAATTTTTGTTACAAAAAAAAAATCACTGACACAAAAGCGATCAATCGCTTCCACATCGGAAACTCAATTCCTTGAAAAAGGGATCGAACCACATGGAGCCTAAGAATCTCTCTAAGTTAAATTGGTCTATGAAACGTAGTAAAAACAGGGATTTTGAAGTTTGAGTTAACAAGAAAACTAAATACAGGACCTCGCCCGTGAAGTAAATCATCGCACCTACGGTTCAAATTGCAGAAAGCAAGATAGATTAAGAGAGAGAAAGTGATACACGAGATTCGTTTCATTGACTAAGAGACTGCCGGACTATCTGTAGACCAATTCATTGATTAATCATGCAATTGTTCATGGGTTATCTACTTCTCAAGCTTAATCAAATGTACGAAAATCCGAACAAACTCCCTAGAAAAAAACTAACACAATTTCGATTTCTAAATTAACTAAGTATTGTCATGCAAGCCTATTTACTTAGTTAATCGCATTAAGCTCTTGGGCTGATTAGAACATTAAGTTAAATTGGCCAACTCTAACATAATGCATTTTCATTCTTTAGGTTTCGTTATCTTTCGCTATTGGGTGATCTTATAATCCTAGCAGGTCATAGTTATAACTAAAATCTATTGCTACTCAAGTTAAGCACACTTTAGATGCAATTACAGACACCTACAACATGCATAGTGTGGGCAAACTAACATACGAGTATCTAGGATTAAGTTGTCAAGTTAATCTACCAACATGCTCATTCTAGATATTCAAACAAGGAAAGGAAAATAAGAAGAAACAGATAATCCCAAAAACATACATCAAAATCTCATGAAATCCACAGAAAATGTCCAACAAACATCAAACCGACGTTGGGTCTTCAATCGCTAATCAAAACATGAATCTCAATGCTAAAACATACAAAATAAATCTCAAAATCTAAAGAAATCTCATGGTTTTTTGCCAAGAGTGACCAAAACTGAGTTTAGAGCTCTCAAAATTGGTTAAGCTCTCATCTCCTTGCCCTAAAAATGAAAGAGCATATTTATTAAAAAAAAAAAAAATTGTATAATGCCACAGCGCTATAGCCCTGAGGGCTTCCTTGTCCAAGTGCAACATTGCGTGCTTGATGTCGCTCACCTGGTCTCGCATGCATGTCGTGTGCAGCCTTGCCTTTGCCACATGCCCATTTAGTGCTACAGTGTTGCTTGCATTTTTTTCTAAATTAAGGTACTTAGGAAAATATGTTGAGCATGGCGCCGGTGCGTTGCTGTGCTACACCTCTAGGGGCATTTTGGTCATTTTTTCTCCTTTGAAGTCTGGTTACTCTTTCTAACTTCTAATTACTCCAAATTAACTTCGAACGGTCCATAATAGTTCATTCTACCTCCTAGATGCTCGATACTTGTAAAATCATTAAATGAACACATAAAACCAAGCAATGACCTTGAACTAAATGGAGTGAAAAACAGATTTTTAGTATTATAAGAAATATATAGAAGTCTATCAATATGTTGAATCTTGATAGAAGTATATAAAAGTATTATCTCTTATATAATTGTAAGTATATGACTGGTAGACCCTTTTATTGATAGACTTTGATATACTATATGACTGTATATGTCTGATAGACTCTTATAGATATATATAGAAGTGTATCATTGATTTCATGTTTTAATTTATTTAATATTTTTTAAAACAAGAATCCGAATACAACCTTCCTAAAGAATAACAAATCAATGAGAAACAAATTGATTATAATTATATCATAGACAAATAATTTTTCATATAGAAGCATGACCTACTAAGTAGAAACCAGCCTATTGGTTCTAAAAAATTATGGGACCCCTAGGATCAACTTATAAATATAAGATTGTGGTCCACAAAATAATTTAACTTCCTAATCCTCATCTGATAGTGCAGGTCTACCTATTTCGACCTGAGTTGGATAGTTGAGGAAAACCACAAACCACATCTCCTTGCCGATTAAGATCTAGGTTCCAGATAATTCAACACCTTATCGATTTTGGTTTTTCATCCATATTTAGATTTTATATCTTGATTATTGTGTAGAGTTATTTGAAAATAATCATGAATTAGAGTTTTAGGTTTTTCCAATAAGATGATCTTCATAACAATCCTGGTTACTGCCACGAGACTTACTCTAATACTGGCGCAAGACTATTGAGAGAATATTGACAACAATCTAAAGGCACCAAAAAATTACAATTGCTTCATCGATTTCTTTTCTTCCATATAATTAACCATCCAATCCCAAAAGTGTTGAGTTGATCAATCACCCTTGCAAATAGCAAATAAATTGAGTAAGCTTAGGAAGAGATGGGTCTCCACTGATAATGCAAAATAGCAAAGCTACATAGTATGACAGATAGATTTGGTTGGAATAAACACTATAATTTTAGGATCAATTATTCCTTCTGGTATGAATCTATAGGAAACTAATCAACTAGAAAAAAATAATAACAATCAAGCATTAGATAGAGTTTTAATATACGAAAATCTCTTCAGGTTGAGGAGTAAAAAACCACGAAACGAAGTCAAAATCTCCACTATAGTCAATAATGAGTTATAAAGAGTTCTCCCTAGTCACAACTAGAAGTATACACAAAGATATCTCAAAATTAATAAATCTTGGAAACAAACGTCAATAATAGAGGAGAATAAATTAGAGAGTTCTCATTTAAAGTGGCAACCAACTACACCTACTACAATCTAACTATAGGCAACTCTAAAAGAAATCTCCATGATTCAAAGTGAAGGCCCTTTTGTCAAGAACATAGTATCAAAATTTCAGCTCCATCAAATCATAAATCGACCTTCAAAACACTGAAATACATAACTATTTGAAATGACTTCATAAAAGGCCATGTAGGTGTTGAATTTTGTTGATCATGCAATGAAATTGAGCTAAAGTTAACAACATTGCATGTTAAGTTACATTACTTTCAAATGGTCAAGGCATAATAAGCATATTTGGATTCCTTCTTTCTCATTGATATTTTTTATTTCAAAACAATCACCTCTCCAAAATTATTTTATAATGGTTACAAAGTTAGAATACTGTTGAAATTTTTGTTTCCCTTTTAAAATTTTGTGTAAATTGTTCTAATGAAACACAATACTTAGAATACTTTCAAGTTACTACTATTAATTGGACAGTATAAATTAGGGATAGTAACGGAGTCGGGGGAGGATGAGGATGTACTCCTCACCCCTGTGGAGATTTTTAATCTCCGTCCCCACCCCATTCCTTCTTTTTGGGGGTCGAGGATTCAGGTCCCCATAGGGAAAAATCTCCGTTTTTTATTTTATATATAGTAATAATAATAATAATAATAATAATTATTATTATTATTATTATTATTATTAAAAAAAAATTCATAACGGTAGCTAAGTTACTGTGTTAAATTTTTTATTATTATTATTAACAATTTTAAAAAAATCGGGGTGGGGATGGGAGGACGAGGCGGGGATCCCCTCCCAATCCTTCTCGTCCTCGTTCCTGACCAGAGACCTGATTTAAATACTCGTTTGATTCCGTAATCGATCAAATTAGGGATTTTCCATCCTAATCGGATCGAAGATCCGTGAGAATTCGATCGTGCGGGAATTTTGTCATCCCATATATGAATATGTACTAGACTAAAAACTTTTTCTTTTAAAGATTTTAAATTTTAGGCAACACATTTATAAGAAGAGAGAGATGAGAAAAAACAACAAACGACTTTATAGCAGTCGATGACAACAAGTGGCAAGAGAATGAAAGGTGGAGGAGAGAAAAGAGAGAAATTAAATAACACATAATTTTTTTTTATAAAAAAAAAAAAAAAAAGAAAAAAAAAGGTTCACATAAACCATTCGTTAGCCAATTAGCGAAAAATTGTTCGTCAGAAAAAATAAAATAACGAAAAATTGATGGTAAGAGTTAAATGTACCATCATATTTTGAGTTCTATAATTCAGATATCTAAATAATATTAAACTTCAAATATCGGAGATGGAAAGTGTATTTTTCACTATGATTTATCTTTTTCCAAACTCCATAATAGCTTTTCTTTTTTCTTTCCAATATATTCATTAAAAATTTAAAACTCTCTATCTCTTTCTTTATTGATAGGATATAGACTTTTTCTTTGTCGCCCATTGTTTATTCATATTTATGATGATACTGCCCACAAACATCGTTGATCCTACCATCAATTAGTTATCAACTAGAGTCGTAATCAAACATTGTTCACATCTAAAATATAAATTTTATAATAAATTTGTGAGAAAAATAATACTTTCATAGCATAAATCACAATTCAATTGCCAAATCCATGTGAACTTAGGCCTAGGGGTTAAATATGTCTTGTTCTCTAAGGAAATGGGATACACCAAAGTCTCATTTTATAGTCTTTTGATTTTTAAAAATTGTGTTCGTTTTCTTGCAACTTTTCTACTATAGTTTTCATCTATTGTAATTAAATATTTGAATTTTTTAGCAAAATTAAAAATAAAATGAAAACAAGTTTTGAGAACTCATTTTTAAGGTTCAGTTTGATGAACATTTAGATTCAATTTAGTAATCATTTTATTTTTTGTTTTTGTTTTTGAAAATTAAGTCTATAGAAATTACTTCCACCTCCAAATTTCTTACTTTGTTATCTACTAATTTTTACCAATGTTTAAAGAACCACATCAAATTTTGAAAGCTAAAGGCCTATTTGTTAACGATTTTGTTTTTTGTTTTTGTTTTTTAAAATTAAGCTTATGACATTACTTCTATCTCTATTTTTTCTTTTGTTAGCTATTTTTTGTTAATTTTCACCAATGGTTTAAAAAATCAAACCAGATTTTGAGAACTAAAAAAAGTAGTTTTCGAAAAATTGTTTCTGTTTTTTTTTAATTTGGCTAAGAATTTAACCATTGTACTTAAGAACTATGTAAATCAATGTAAAAAATGTTGATAAAATAGGCTTAATTTTCAAAAACAAAAACTAAAATATAAATGGTTACCAAATGGGACCTAAAAACGTAGCTTTTCAAAAGTTGTTTTTAACTATTATACTTAAGAAAGATGCAAATCAATGTAAGAAATAAGAAGGGTATGAGCTTAATTTTCAAAAATCAAAAACGAAAAACAAAATAGTTACCAAATGAGGCCTTAGTTTTTTTAAAAAATTATGTCCTTTTTAACCACAATAACGTTTATCATTACTTCCATCATAAATTTTCATGTTTTATTATCCACTTTGTGTTGAAAATTAATGTAAACTTAATTTGCAAGTAATTAATTAGTTTTTACTTTTAACTTATATTTGTGGGTTTAATTTAGGATAGTGCCTCCTAAACAGGAGAGTTGTGACCCACAATGATGATGGAGAATTTTAAGGTTATAAGTTAGTGTGTTAGTAGTATAGTTAGTACATTAATGGTTAGTTTTTATTTTTGCTATAAATACTTAGTCATTTTTTCACTTGCAATTTTTTCTCTTATTTCCACTTTCGTTCTCTTCACTTGTAACGTTACATTTTCTATTCATGTTTTAAAAAATCAAGTTAAATTTTGAAAACCGAAAAGAATAATGTTCATATTTTTTTTTTTTAAGAATTTCAATAGAAATTCAAATGTTTCTTGAAAAAAGTAAAAATTATAATAGAGAATTAGGGAAAACCAAACATAAATTTTAAAAATTATAAATTATAAATTACGAAATCACTATCAAATGGGATCAATAGTGCTTACAAGATGATCAGCCTAAGATAAAGAGTGAAGCATGAATTCAAAAAACCACTAGGTGCTATACAAGAATTATGGACTTCAATGTCGGTTTAAAACGACATTAAAAGGCTTTAATATCGATTGGCAACTGACATTGAAGATCGTGTTATAAAAGGTCTTTAATGTCGGTTGTCTTTAATGTCAATTTTAAGCCGACATTGTACACCATCTTTAATGTCAGTTTAAATTCGACATTAAAGACCTTTTATAACACAATCTTCAATGTCGGTTGTCAACCGACATTATAGCCTTTTAGTGTTAGTTTTAAACCGATATTAAAGCCCATAATTATCGTCTATTTTTTTCAATTATTGTCTATTTTTTTAAAAAAAAATGTCATTGTCCAATCCATTTTTAATGTCGGTCAAAAGGTTAAAAACGACATTATAATAATTCATCCACAAACAAGAAATGTTTTTATATATTAACATCTCAACAAACACAAAAAATTAAATCTAAGTCTTGCTCACAAAGTATCAATAATAGTTAGCTCCCAAAAAGAATAACAAAATTTCTACTTACAAAGCAGTAGTTGGCTGCTTACGTATCAAAAAATTTCAAAATAAAATCTTAATTGCTTTTGTATATACAACTTAACTTTCAAAAAATACAAAAAAAAAAATAACTAAAGATTGAGAGAGCTGGTTGTCTACTTTGGAGAGTGTGAGCTCTCAAAAATAGCTATTATTCCTAGCTTAATTCGGGCTCATTAGTGAATTTTATGTGTTTATTTCTCTTTTTTGTAGGTATTGAGCAGCCAAGGGGTAGAATTAATCATTTGGTGAAGAAAGGTGTTAATTTGAAGCAATTTGGAGTTGATTTGAATATCTGGGCTTCAAAGAAGTTGAAAAGACCAAAATGCCATCGAGTTCCATCGGGTATGATCAACCATCAAGCATCATCGAGTACCATCGAGTAAAAGGTTGTCAAGTAATCAAGAAAACGCTACCGAGTCAACGAGCATCGAGTATTAAATCATCGAGCATCGAGTAGCGAGTATCTGGCACTGGACGTAGCGTTACAACGCTACTCCAAGCGTCCCGACGCTCCGAAGTTGCATCACCGTCAGCGTCCCAACGCATCTCAGCGCTGAACTCCAACGCTTGAAGGCAAAAGCATCAGCGTTGCAACACTTCTTTAAAGCGTTATAACATTGCGAAGAATGACGAATATAGAGCTGAGAGTGCACGCAAGTGAGCATTAGACTTCTTGTCTGATGCTTCCCTCTCGCCGCATCAGTGTTACAATGCTATTCCAAGCATTACAATACTACGTTGATCACTATATATTCCTCTTCTCAACCCTAGGTTGAAATATGCCAAATTTTGGAGGCCGAAAGTAATCTTCATTCTTCTTCTATTCCTTTCGATTTTTCAGTATCTTTAAGTTAATTTTTATTTTATTTTCGAATTATGAATGTATATTGGAACAAATCCCGTCGGTTTGTCTATGAATCGATAAGGTAATCTTTCATTTAGTTCTTGGATCGAACGTTCTTTGTATTTTGATAAGTTTTCTGTTCAATCTTTGTGCTTTAATTCAGAATTATGTTTTTCTTGAATCTTGTTTAATTTAGACTTGTTTTTATATGTTGGATTGACGCCCCTATCATGATCGCATGTCTTAGCTAGTTGAATTCAAGCTCGCACGTATCCTTGTAATCGTCCATGCTTTGAATTTACCTTTGTAACACCGATTAGATGAGCATGCTTAGGTTTTAGGCTGTCCATGAATCTTTGCACCGTACATTTAATCTAGATTTAAAGAATAAATTGATTATTTGAATATGACTGTTCTGACATTTAATCAACATCGTTGAATCCTGAATCTTAATGCATGTGTTTCTAGTTCTTTATGGCCGCTGAGAACTCAATTGCATCTAGGAACATATAGGTTACTTAGGGCACGGTCTTTCCAGCCTTAATTACGAATTAGGATGCTCGATTGGTTCAAATTAATTGATTGTCGACTTTTGTAGAGATTAGTTAATTCGCATTGATTGGGTAGCTATGCATGCATAATTCGAATACATGATATATTGACTGAAAACAATGATTTAATTTAAATTGAATGGCTACTTGATTGCACTTTATTTCAATTTCATGCATTTATCTCTTCCACATCAAAACCCCCCATTAATCGCTCTAGTTAGAAAATTAACTTAACGAAACCAATCATGCTTCTCTGCGGATCGACTCGGACTTAACACTGTTGCTACGCTTTAGTAGTAATAGGAGTAGTTCGGTATTATAAATTTTCTTTTGTTTCAGTTTGGAGTCGAATTGACAACATTGATCCTCGATCCGAACAAAGTATTATTACTATCTCAAAAAATCTGCAAAGAAGACATGCTTGCTTAAGTATATAAAATCAAGAATAATTTAAAAATAAATGAATCATACTAAAAGAAATTACCATGAAGTATGGAAACTATATTTATACAAACTTACCATAATAGAGTTGATCATCTAAATCAACAAACTCTTCATCATCTTCATCACTATTTCCACCATATGTCTCAAACATATCATGCCCGCTAATGATTCCCATATTTATGACATCAGGTTTTTCGATTGATTCTTCACTTAGTATAATAGAGGAATTTGAGAAAATGCATTCCGAAGCAGGTTCACAACACCTGCAAAGTGATTAGCATATTATGAACCTCATTGATAATAGCATAAATGGTACAGAAAAAAAATATATGAGCATACAGTCATCTTGTTTACCGGATGTGGTTTTTTGTTCATTTTTTTCAAGATAAACTACATGAACATGCTAAAAAAAAAGAAGTAGGTAGTTGCATTCAAACTAGTTGTATTTGAATGTATCTTAAATGTTTAAAGAAATAGGTAGGCGTACCAAGTAAAATTCACATAACAAAGACAAATGAAAACCAATTAAGCCTCGCCCCCCATTTTCATCAAGTAAAATCCAAACAAAACCAAACCAACAATCAAAAAAACCATTACTCCACCAACAAGACCGCCGAGAAATGATCTCTTTTTATTCGTCTCTACAACACATTAGGAAAATACACGCCATAAGAAACAAATGCTAACAAACCCGCCACCAACAAAAACAAAACAAAAAACCAAAGCAAAAGAAGAAGCCACAATACTTATGCCTTGCCAAGTCTTGTAACCTCCCTAGCTTTCTTGAACGAGAATTCACTTCGACATAGTTGCAATCTGAAAGGAGAAGAAAAGAGAAACAAGAAACAAAAGTCATGATAATACCTAAGGAGTCTAATTCCATATCGATATAAAAGTAAAAGAACAAATGAATAAACTAACAATGGCAAATGAAGATTGAAGTGTTTATGCATGAGTCCAATTAAAGAGCTCGGTCATTATTACATCAATCATGAAAGGGGCTAGGGTTTGTTTGATTTTAATATCACATATTTGTATTTTATTTTAAAAATTTAGGGTGGATCTTTAATGACGGTTTTAAACTAACATTGTAGCCTCATCTTTAATGTCAGTTTAAAATCGACATTAAAGATCTGCTTTTTTTTTTTTTAAAGAAACCGACATTATACATCCATATTTAGTTTTTCCAACCGACATCAAAGCCCAAATTTCTTGTAGTGTAAATTAGAAACGAGCTTGTAATTTTATTTTGACATTGATATCTTAGCATTTACTAAATTTTATATAAAATGTTGCTAACAAAAAGAAAAAAAAAAACTATGTAATAACTCAACTTTGGTACAATATAAAAGCATCATCAAAATCTTGTCTTTAAAATAATCCAAAAACATAAAATCAAATAGAACTTTACTCTTACTCTTTTTTCCTTTTCCTTTAGCAGGATGGCCATTGGAGGCAAGTTGGTGATGGCTTTATTAATTTTCTGATGAGTGTGAGAAATATATGTCAAATTTCAAGGGAAAAATATATATGTATATATATATATATATATATATATAATATATATATATATTATAATAATATATATATATATATATAAAGGAAGTCAAAGAAAAAGAGAAGAATTGTGGTGGTTGATTTGATGCTCATTGGTGTTGTGGGCTAACTTATGTGGAGAGATAAATGGGATCTCTTGTTATCTATTTCTAATCAACATTCCAATTTTGAACCCATTTCCAATTGAATATTTAATTACTTATCTAATTCTCATCCCCATTCTTTCTTTTACAAAAACAACTTTCCTTAAATGTAATAGCTGCTCAATCTTGATTATTTAAGAACTGCCTAGTTATAATGCTCCAAATAACACCCTTTTTAATGTTAGACCACATTTACTCCATTGCAAATATAATAGATCAATGAGAATAAAAAAAATCGACCCTATTTTATTATTTTTAGTGTTGTTTACTTATGTTCTACATTTATACTGAAACATTGTTACCGTTATCATTATGGCTACAATTATTGTTATTGTTACAGCTGATAAATTATCAATTTGGTCATCTTCATTGTTACCGTCACCGTTTGACCCTAGAGTGACAAAATTCATAATTTTAAGCAAATGCATCAAAATCAATTCAATTACGTTTGCGATTAAAGCTCAGTACAATTGATCCATCAATGAAATTTTATTACGATTACACTAATTTTCATTATGATTTAGTAAAAATGGTCTTAATGTAGAACCTTTAAATTTGATTGTGGGAATTTTATTTAGGCCAATACATTCTTGGTTTGGCCACTCTTAACATTAATAATAATAATAATAATAAATCGTTTCAACCTTATGATGAAAGTTCAACTAAAAATTAATATAAAGAACTATAATGACACCAATAAATTAAACTTACTACATATTATCAATCATGATTGATATTAATGTCTAAACCAAAATATGATTATCTAGTATTTCAAGCATTTGAAGTATCCATTAATTATTGTTGGGTCACCACAAGTCGCGAATCCACTAGAGAGGACCCAAATCCAAGAGACAATTTTTTGTTGTAGTCATACTTCGATTGTCACACGGTTAAATTGAACCCTTCGCTTTTTACAAAGAGAATAATAGGTTAACCGATCTGATTGCGACTCATGCACTATCATCTCGACATTAGGCTAACATTGCCAATGTCAAGCAAGCCTCAAGTATGTGTTAGACAATGAATTTTATAATTAACGGAAATGAACAATTACCTACCATTATATTAAGGATAAAAATATCTTGCATAGTTTATAATGAATATTTGTAGTAAATCCATGAAAAGTTATTGATGTTTGTCTTTTGGTTGCCACTAGTTTGATAAGGTGAGGGGCTGGGCTAAGGCAGGTGATTCGAATCGAATTGATCCAATCAGAAGCAGAGAAGGGCAATGTCAGCACTGACAGTGTCTGCCACGTGTCATGAAATTATTTGTTGGAAGGTCCATGTGTGGTGGGATCCACGTTGGTGGGCCAGCTCACCGCCCATTCCAAAAGAGAGATAACATTTTGCCTACTTTTGACACTACTTTCTGGCTCTTTGCCCCCACCCTCCTACCCGTACTCATTCATCATGCCTGCTTCTGAACTCTCAACTTTGATTTTCTTTTTCATTTTTAGTTTAATAAATTGGATAGATGATTTATGATTTTTTTAAATTCCAAAGTTATTTTTTTTAGACTGTTTTCCATTTATTTAAAACATATTATATTCTTTCCAAACCCGTAATGTTACATTTTACCTAAAACATAAATAATGCTCCAAAATTATTCTTTAACTGAAATCCCTTAATATGTTGGATTAGAGATGTTCAATTTCTCCACGGGGACGAGGATTCTCGATTAGGCAAGAAATGGGAGAGAGAGTGGAGAAAAACAAATTTTTGTAAACTAAACAAAGACGGAGATGGGTAACTGCATTCCCCGTCCCCAACCCCGACCCGTTCCCCATCCCTGCCCCGATTAGCTTTTAGTATAATTATCTAATGTTATGTTATTATCATTATTATATAAGATTATATTTAAATTTCAAATTTGATTATTTATTGAAAAACATAATAAATATGTTTTAAATTTTAGATTATATATGTGAATGATTTGATTTTATTTTATTTTTTTCTAACTAAAAAAATTAATTAACTTTTTTTAGGCTAAAATTTGAGTAATTTATTTTAAATTCAAATTGTCATATAAAACTAAACCATAATAAACAATTTTAGTGATAAAGTTAATTATTTAATTAAAAATTTGTTCACATTAGTGATTTAAATATTAGCTTCTTACAGAAAAAAAAAGTAACAGGGATATCATCCTACTTTACAGCAACAAACAGATACAACATCACCCCGATCCCGTGGGAAATTTCACGGGGATGGGGAATGAAATGGGAGCCGGGGACGGGGATGGGGAATGGCATCCCGACCCCACCCCGTCCCGTGGACATCTCTATGTTAGATAGATGTTGAGAACTTAAAAGGAATGTATGTTGGTGATTGTAGAATGACGTGGTGGTCCGAATTTTTATTCTAGGTCACACTTTTTTGTCTCAATTTTCATCTAATATGCTAATAATTTTTTTTCTTTAAGAATAGTTTTAAATATTTATGAAAGATAATTGATATAAGTAAAAACATTTGAGATGAATAAGATATTATTATTTTTTAAATATTAAAAAAAAAATTCGACTGATCTTCGATCAACTTTTACAGATACAATTTAATTTGATCTAGTCCTTATAATAAACATGATAAACATGCTTAATGGAGAGAATTGAGATAGTTGTTAAAATAAAACTTTTTACTTTTTCAAATATATATATATATATATATAAATTATGCATTAGTGTTGAAAGTTTTGGCCAAATTAAAGTATTGGTTGGAAGGTCGACAACGTCTAGTAGAAAAGGAACGCCGTGTGCTTAGGTGGCCTCCACCTCAACCAATCATACTCAGCCTTTCATAGACTTTTTGCCATGTGGTGGCCAAGTGGAGCCCTCCTTTCTATAATCTCTTCACCATCCACCGTTCATCACCAATCACATTCACTCAGGGTCCCTTTCCTTAATGATGAGTCGATTTTCAAACACCATTCCATGTGCCACGTCAGTATTTCATACGTTTCTTCGACGGAATTGCACTTCATCTTCCAACCTCACTACTATAATTAATTGATTGTCACGTTAACATCTTTTTAAAAATAAAGTATAGTCCATTATTGTTAAAAGAATATTTGTAAAGACGATATCATAGTGTAGTATATCATACTCTAGTAATCTAAAAAACCTTCTCATTATTCTATATCAGCCGTCTCAATTATTTCAAATAAACATGTTTTAATAAATAAAAATGAAAAGTGAAATGAAAAGTGAATAAGGTGAAGTGCGTATTTGACCTAAATTTGTTAGGGAAATTATAAATATGCCAATTTTATTTTGGCATTGTCTATTAAGTTTTGTTTTTTCTTTTTTTTTGTTATAGTTCTTTTATCTCATTATTTTGATATATTATTTTTAAATCGTATCACTATCTTCTGTTGGCATCTATCACTAATAAATAACTTTATGATTTATCACCAACATATTATTTTTACGTATTTGTCATAATTTTTAATATTAGATATTTTCATTGATAAACTTATAAATGTAATTCAATGATAGACAACTTAGTTGAACGATATTGTAGGTATTTTTAATTTCTAAAACAACTCGAGTAATATGTAAAATTGTGTTGTATTGTACTAAATTTGCTATTATTTGATTTCTCATTTTATTTCTAAACTAATAATATCCTTTTCCAATTTAATAAATGAAAAGGTTGAGGTTATTAATAAAGGCAATTGCGGTAAAAAGTGGGAAGTGTGTGGTGAAAGTAAAGGGTTAAAACTGTAAGAAATAGAAGGCGTTGGGGGTAAAAATGAATGGTAGCGTTTGTCGGCCTACACAGTCCCGACTGCACAAAGCACAGAAAATCACACCCCACTATGGCTTTCATTAACATATAAATAAATAAATAAACAAAAAAGATATGGCTGCTACTTCATTATCCTATATTTATTTATTTTGGTTGGTTGATATTATCTAATTTAATTAGAGATGATAATTATGATTTAAAAAATGAGAATTTAGTTTTTATAATTTGATAAATCGATCGGATAACAATCATTTATAAGATATAATGAATTCAAACTAAATTTTAACTTTTAAAATCACAAACGTTAAATTCTAACTTTCTCCTTTTTTAATCAAAATTTTTAATATGTCTTAAATTATAGCTCGTAAATTCTAATTATTAGGAAAAAAAATTGAATCTGTTTTGATATTTGTTAATAAACAAAAAAAAACAAAAATCTATTTCTAATTTAAATTTTATCCCTCCAATCCAAAGATCGTTGGATATCAATAAACTCAAAGCTATTTGATTTCATACAAATTAAAAATAATTCAGGTTAATGTATAAATTTGGACAAAGTTTTATCGACACACAATGAATTTATAATTTAGGAAAGATACGATCTATAAAAAAATAATTATACATCAATGTGGTACTTGTCACAATGCCTCCAATGTTATTTAGTAAAAGACTTTTGGTTAAAAGAGTTTTTGAAATGAGAATGACTTAATTCTTCTAGAGTTACGAAGATCTATATATAGGTCAATTGACCTGGGGACTTTTCAATCTTCTCTAAAGATTTTAACTCTAATCTCCGATAATGGGTTCTTGATGTGCGAATTCACACCCTTGAATTAAATTTACCACCTCGACCTCATACTTGGAGGCTGAGAGTGATCTATTCAATTTAATTTGAATCCTTTGGAATTCAAATCTACCCCTAACCATTCACACATCTAAAATATATGAAAATCAATACCTTTTACATGGGAGTAAAAATTACTCAATACATAATAAGTGAAAGAAACCAAATTAATAATTAAGTGTGGATGATTAAGGCCTGTCAAGAGCTAATTGAGGGGGTTGATTAATCTCTTTTTTACTTGAACTTGAAGTTGTTCGGCAATTTTAAGTAAATCAAGACATTGCAAGATGTAAATTTCTTTGTGTGAGGCAAATTGTCAAATCTCAAGATTCTTCTTATTTTTTATTATTTATTTTTCATTTTTTGGACCCCACATAAACAATTTCATTTCAAAATCTTAAATCATCTTCACACTGCCACTCCATTCTCTCTTCTCTGTCCTATATAAGCCACTCTGCTTCATCATTCCTTCCATCCCACCCTTTCTTTCTCTGCTTCAATTTCTTCTCCTTCTTCTTTATTAGGATTTTAGCATGGCTACTGCTGAGGTAAATTTCGCTTGCAGTAATCAAGTATAAAGGTTTTTAATTTATCGTAATTCAGAATCATATAACTCTATCTCTCTAATCATAAGGATTAACAAAATTATACATTTGAACTTCTTTTATATATGGGTATATGTAATTCTTTCGAATATTTTAGGACAAATTCGAATTGGGTCATTGTTTTTTCTCTCTTTCCTAGCTCCGATGAGGCTGTTTTTGTGAAATTGCAGGTTGTACCACCGGAGACAGTTCTCCCAGAGGAAGCAACAGAGGTGGTAGAGGTACCGCCGCCGAAGGTTGAAGAAGAAGAAGCTCCGCCTCCAGCGGCAGTAGATCCACCGGCGGAGGAGGTGGCAAAAGAAGAAGAAGCCACCGATCCCCCTGCGGCTGAAGAGACAGAAACTCCTGTTGAAGTTGAAACCAAGGAAGTAGTTGTAGAAGAAGAGCCAAAGGAAGAGAAGAAAGAAGAAGAAGAGAAAGAAGAAGAGGCAGGTGAGGCTGTGGTGGAGGAGGAGTCCAAACCGGCGGAGGCTGAGGCACCGGCGGAGGAGGAGGCTGTGGAGGTGGTGGAAGAGAAGCCTGTAGAAGAAACAGAGGAGAAACCAGAAGAAGAACCTGCAGCAGAGAAGGCTGAGTAATTAAATTTCAATCCAAATTATTATGGGTGTAATGGAAAAAAGTTGATGGGGGGTTTGAGAAATTTGGTTACTTTAATTGTGGAGTTTTATGTATGTGAAGTCAAGTGGTTGATTGAGTGGGGATTGGGAAAGAGTGTAATAAGCTAAAATGTGTATAGGGATTAGGGGACCTTTGTCTTTGTTTATGTGGATCAGTGGATGCCTGTTCAGAGTGCAATATTTTTGCCAGTTTGTCTGTCATAATAACTTACAGCCATATATATATCTCTATAAAAATATTGCATCTGATGTAAGAGAAAACAAGTCCTAGTGTATTTTTGTTCATATAGAGCTTTGGTTATCTTATAAAAGTTTAGCTAAAATCACCCATCTATTTGGATTTTACTGTTAGTTTTTAAATTTATTAGATGGCTGTTTTGGAACCTGTCTCTTATACACATCTAGATGTGTATAAGAGACAGTTTCTTTGTGTGAGGCAAATTGTCAAATCTCAAGATTCTTCTTATTTTTTATTATTTATTTTTCATTTTTTGGACCCCACATAAACAATTTCATTTCAAAATCTTAAATCATCTTCACACTGCCACTCCATTCTCTCTTCTCTGTCCTATATAAGCCACTCTGCTTCATCATTCCTTCCATCCCACCCTTTCTTTCTCTGCTTCAATTTCTTCTCCTTCTTCTTTATTAGGATTTTAGCATGGCTACTGCTGAGGTAAATTTCGCTTGCAGTAATCAAGTATAAAGGTTTTTAATTTATCGTAATTCAGAATCATATAACTCTATCTCTCTAATCATAAGGATTAACAAAATTATACATTTGAACTTCTTTTATATATGGGTATATGTAATTCTTTCGAATATTTTAGGACAAATTCGAATTGGGTCATTGTTTTTTCTCTCTTTCCTAGCTCCGATGAGGCTGTTTTTGTGAAATTGCAGGTTGTACCACCGGAGACAGTTCTCCCAGAGGAAGCAACAGAGGTGGTAGAGGTACCGCCGCCGAAGGTTGAAGAAGAAGAAGCTCCGCCTCCAGCGGCAGTAGATCCACCGGCGGAGGAGGTGGCAAAAGAAGAAGAAGCCACCGATCCCCCTGCGGCTGAAGAGACAGAAACTCCTGTTGAAGTTGAAACCAAGGAAGTAGTTGTAGAAGAAGAGCCAAAGGAAGAGAAGAAAGAAGAAGAAGAGAAAGAAGAAGAGGCAGGTGAGGCTGTGGTGGAGGAGGAGTCCAAACCGGCGGAGGCTGAGGCACCGGCGGAGGAGGAGGCTGTGGAGGTGGTGGAAGAGAAGCCTGTAGAAGAAACAGAGGAGAAACCAGAAGAAGAACCTGCAGCAGAGAAGGCTGAGTAATTAAATTTCAATCCAAATTATTATGGGTGTAATGGAAAAAAGTTGATGGGGGGTTTGAGAAATTTGGTTACTTTAATTGTGGAGTTTTATGTATGTGAAGTCAAGTGGTTGATTGAGTGGGGATTGGGAAAGAGTGTAATAAGCTAAAATGTGTATAGGGATTAGGGGACCTTTGTCTTTGTTTATGTGGATCAGTGGATGCCTGTTCAGAGTGCAATATTTTTGCCAGTTTGTCTGTCATAATAACTTACAGCCATATATATATCTCTATAAAAATATTGCATCTGATGTAAGAGAAAACAAGTCCTAGTGTATTTTTGTTCATATAGAGCTTTGGTTATCTTATAAAAGTTTAGCTAAAATCACCCATCTATTTGGATTTTACTGTTAGTTTTTAAATTTATTAGATGGCTGTTTTGGAACTTATTATTCAAAATAGTGTAATTTTATTGATCATGATCCAACATTCTATGTAAGAGAAACACAAGTTCATATAAATATAATTTAGATGCATCGATATAATATCGCTAAAATAGTCTAACTAACACACGGGCAGTGGAAGATCCATAATTTTATGGTGAGGGACACAACTTTATATTGTTAAAATTTTAATCCATTAACGTCTAAATTTGTGTCATATACAGTTAACTTTAATCACTAACATTTCGATTTGTGTGTCTAATATGTAGTACTATACATTTTTTTAAAAAACATAATGTAATTATTTGCTACAAAATTGAAAATTTGAGGCTCAATTAGAAACAAAAATAATTTTTTGTATAGTATAACGGTTAATTTTTAAGCATTTTTAATACTTTATGAGATTTTTAGATATTAAATTAAAAGTTTATATATCTATTAGACATTTTTAAGGGATTTATTAGAGTTACAATTGAAAGTTTAGATATTTATTAGCCCTAATTTTAAAAACTAAGAATTAAACTTGTACTAACTTGAATGTAATTTTAAAATAATGGTAAAGTCAATAATAAAACAAAAAAATTATAAGTGAAAATGGTGTTTATATATCTTGATTTTCAAAAACTAAAAATCAATAACTAAAGTCTTGTTTAGTAACCATTTTGTTTTTTGTTTTTGTTTTTTAAAATTAAACATATGGACATTACTTCCACCTAGAGATGTCCAAAAATTCGCGGGGCGGGCCCCGAATACATGGGAATGGGAGAGGGAGTGGGAAATGTTTTTCCCCGTTTACAATTCGGGGCCGGGGACAGGGAATATATTCTCTGTCCCTGACCCCACCCCATTTTTCCGTCGCGCCTAGACTTTATATATAAGTTATAAATTTTATTATTCATTAATTAATATTGTAGACTTTATTAAGATAATTATGGATGTTTTAATTATTTGAGTTCAATATTTTTATTACTTTAATTCTTTAGATGTTGTAATATTTAAGATAAGATACTCTAAATATTGAATTTTAATTTTTACAAATAATGAGAATTTAGCATTTTAATTATATTTTTTAAATCGCATGTGTATTATTGTTTTAAATAGTCGAATTGATTTTCATTTAAATGAAAATTCTATTGAAAATGTTTAAAGAATTGTTATATATATATATATATATATATATATATAATATATTATATAGTATATATATATATTTTAATTGGAAATTAAAAAATGTTAAAAAAAATAAAGGCGGGGAATTTTTCCCCGCGGGAACCCGATCCCCACGGAATCCCCGTCCCGTTCCCTGCAGAAAAAATTACGGGACGAGAAATGGAATAGGGGGCGGGGGCGCGGGACGGGAAGCCTTCCCGTCCTCGCCCCACTCCGACTTTGGACATCTCTACTTTCACCTTCAAATCTCTTCATTTATTATCTATTTTTCACCAATTGTTTTTAAAAATCAAGCCAAAATTTAAACAACTAAAAAAAGTAGTTTTCCAAGAAGTAGTTTTTGGTTTTGAACATTTGGCTAAGAATTCAACCATTGTACTTAAGAAAATATACAAATTATTGTAAGAAATATGGATAAATAGACTTAATTTTTAAAAAAAAAATAAAAATAAAAATCAAATCATCACAAACGGAACCTAAATAATTGTCGACTAAAATTTAAAAAGATATTTGTAAATAAACACATCAACTTATATATTGAGAAAATAAAAATGGAATTAAGTTTTTTGTTATATATATATAATTTAAGCCACCAAAATTTGTTAAAATAAAAAAGAAAAAAAATCAAACCCTCCAAGTGTTTTTCGAACTTTTGGCCACCAGCTAGTAAGTTTAACCATGACTTTGGTGGGCACGCTTATTATATATTGACTAGGACCAATTGCGTAAATTGAAATTTAAGTCTAAAATAATAAAATATATAGTACAAGGATAAAATAATTGTACATATAAAATAAAAATGATAAAAGACTTAAAAAGTCCACACCTAACCACTATTCTGTTCGCTTCTTCTCGATTTCTTTCAAATTTGAAAGCTATCACTGACAGTAGCTATTAGAGCTATTAGTGATAGCACTAATAGCTGCTATGGCTGATAGTTGCTGTCAGTGGTAGGTTTCAATTTGAGAAATATGATACAATCTTGAAATATTAGCTTTCAATTTGCTATCAGTTATCAGTGGCTATCATTAATTACACTTTCATTAATTGGAATCAACTTTTGAAATATTAACATTTAAGACTATCAGTAGTATCAATGATAGATTTTTATAAGTAGTTATCAACTTTGAAAGAAAAACTAACAACTTTGAAAGATTTAAGCTATACCAGTTATGGAAAACTATTAGTCGCTATCACGGTAGACTTTCATTAAATGACTATCAACTTTGAAAGACTAACATAGTAGCTATCACTAATAATTTCTATTCATGGCTATCACTGATGGCAGTTTATCAGTCGCTATCACTGATATGCGTTCAAATCAATTAGAACAATCTTGAAATTATTTAACAATTAAGGCCATTCAATGATAGACCTTTATAAATGGTTATCAACTTTAAAAGAAAACTCGATATTATAGATATCACCTAAGTTTTTATCCTAATATCACTCATGCCATGGTTATCAGTGATAACTTCTTTCAAACTGATAACATCACTGAAAGATGCTATCAGTGATCTCACTGATATCTAGGGTTGGCAACGGGGCCGGGCCAGGGTGGGGTAGGGTTCCCCGTCTCTATCCCCATTGGCGGGATTTTACCCCTATCCCCGTTGGGGAAACGGGTTGCCGCGCGGACCCATTCTCCATTTTCCTTTTTGTTTCCCCATGGGAACTTTTTTTGTTTTCATTTTTTCCCCTAAAATTCTATTTGGTTTAGGCTTGGACACTTTAGTTGGGCTTAGATTGGGCTAAATTAAAAAAAAGTTAAATACCTAATATAAATATATATATATATATATATATATATAAAGACTTAATCGGGGATGGGGCAAGGATACCCTTCTCATCCCTGCCCCGTCCCTGGTTTTGGGGTCCCCGATTTGACCCTATCTCCGGTTAAACTGGGGATTCTCCACCCCATTCAGGGTAAAGCCCTGTGGAAACCTAACCCCACGGGAAATTTTGCCAACCCTATTGATGTTATGTTATCAATGATAGCTTATATCATTGATAACATGTTATCAGTGGTAGCTTCTATCACCGATAAGCGATAACGTGCTATCATTGTTAGCTTCTATAATCGATAACATGCTATCAGTGGTAGCTTCTATTAGTGATAGCCACTGACCACCTTTGTGCCCCTTTCCTTGTCCTTCCCAAATATTCGTACGACCTATTTTCTTTTCGATATCTCTCAAGGGCACTTCTGTAAAAATAGTGAACAACCAAAACCAAACCCTTATTCTTCGTTTGATTTTGTCCACTGGAATTAATTAGGGTTTTTTCCCTTCTGAAGATAATCTTTTTGTCGAAAAATGACTTAAATGACCTCAGATTTTTTCCACCGACATTCATTTTAAGCCATCAATTCAACCATGTGAGAAACTGGTGCAATCTGGCTTTAAAGAAGTTTGGACCTCGACTGACCGAAAGTTAACACAAAATTTTCACTAATACAACTACTGTGGTCAGCCCGTCGTTCTGTCAGGTTTACTATTCGTTTGACGCTCTGTCTCCACTGTTGATTAATGAACTACAAGTGGAACCCTTTCACACCATTGATGTAACAAATATCTACCTAAGTCAAATCGTTAATATGTGAATAATTGATATTACTAGTACACAAATATCATTGATATCATTGATGTCACTGATATCTACCTAAATCATTTTTATATAACTAATATTGTTGACAGTTGATATTATTGATACATGGATATCACTAATATCTGCGTAAGTCATATCATCAATATCACTAATATCATTGATGTCACTAATATCTATCTAAGTCCAATCACTAATATGTGGATATCACCGATATCTACCTAAGTTATATCATTAATATCATCGATTTTAAACGTTAGAATTGCCAAATTCATATTTCTCAAGTTTTGAATTGGGCATTAGTATATTAGTGGCTATCACCAATAGATTTATATTATTATGGCATAATAATGGAAGTTTATAACTCATAGTTACTAATAGATCTTATAAGTTTTAGACTTTTAATTTATCTTAAGTATTTACTAATAAATTATTATACATTAGTTGATATAAGTCTATAAGTAATAGACTTCTATCATTGATGGAAGTAGTTAGTCTATCACTGATAGATTATGATTTATTCTATCAGTAATATTATAGTTTATCAATGATAATAGTTTATTACTAATAGACTTCATACTTTTAAAGTCCTACAAAAAAAAAAAGAATAATATAATGGATAGATCGTCTCTTGAAGAGACGAAGTGTAACTTTTCTTCTATATCCGTCTCATCAAGAGACGAGAAATTCAAATAAATTAATAAAATTAGCAAGTTGGAATTAAGATTCATCAACCACCATGCCAACTTGTCATTAATCATTTTTCCGCATTTTAAGTTTCTCGAAGAGATGAGGATGGAAGAAAAGTTACACTCTATCTCAGCAAGATAAGAAGCTCTATGGTTAAGATTTGTAAAAGAGACAGAGAGATAGAGGAAGAAG
>NC_052358.1:31798107-31803367 GCF_009727055.1 Benincasa hispida | reverse complement strand
GATGTGGCAGTATATGGTTGGACACAAGGCTTGATAGTAAACAAATGGATAAAGCCCCCTAGCGGCCAACCAAAAATTACTCTATTTATACAGGGGAACAACTAATTAGGGCGGGCCTGGCATGGGATTGTGTGGAGCCAGCAAGCTGACTATGTGAAAAAATCGGGGATTTCCTTCTTTGTTTCATCTCTCTGAATTCTGAGGTGCAAAATTATTTCAATTCTTCATTACGCAAATGGCCTCTCTGTTCACAAAATGGCCGCCGGCGGTGGCAAGAAGCGGAGATGGTGTGTATGTAGCGGCTGTGCCCTTAAGAGCCACAAAAGGCCCTGCCCAACTGCTTGCTTCTGCTGCTTACTCTTTCAACATCTGGGATTTGCAGCATTTCATGGTTATCATCGCACCCTCGTCCTCATCTTCTCGCTCTCAGGTTCTTTTCTTTTCCAATTTCATTATCCCTTATGCTTTCTGTGGAATTACCCACCTTGAAGAATAACCGTAAATGGGGTTCATAAAAGGGGTTTTGCCTAATTTCTTAGTTAATTTTGTGTTTGAGATTGCTTTTTTGGGTGGATTGATTGGCGATTCTTGTTGTTAGAGATGATTGCAGGCCTTAGTTTTTGATTTTCAACCTAAGGATCCGGAAGATATACAAGTGGCACTGGCTGCTCTTTCTGGAAAAGCAGTTCCAGGTCCGGTGTAGTACTCTTTAACTTATGCTCATGGGACAGTTTTCCTTTAAATGAAAATGATGGGTTTGAATTTTTCTTTAACAATGTTCAAACTGATGAACGAATGCTTATTGCAGTCCAATTGCCTGCCTCATAGGATCCTGAAAAAAGAAAGCAATCTCTTAGACCGGTTTGGTAGTCATTTTTTTTTTTTGGTTTTTGAAAATTAAACTTCCAAACCCTATTTACACCTTTAAATTTCTATGTATGTTGTTTACTAATGTTTTAAGAAATCAAGTCAAATTTTGAAAACTAAAAAAATAGAAAAAAAATAATAATAATATAAATTCAAATATTTTTTAATATCTCTTGTTCTCAGATTTTGAATAAGAATTCAAATGTTTCTTTAAAGAAAGTGAAAACCGTGTAATGAAATTAAGACAAAACAAACATAAATTTCAAAAATAGAAAACTAAAATCAAAATAGTTATCAAAGGGGCTCTTAAATTTGACATGTTTTTGAGAGATGTTTGAAATAGTAGATATTTGGATTGATCCTTTGTGAAGTTTAAGGTTACATGCATATGCAATTGGCATTACTATTTATTAGTCTTTTTATTGTGAAAGGTAAGTGAAACTACTCTAAATGACAAATGCTTTGTGAAAAGAAAACAAACTAAAATAAGATGCCAAAGGGTGGCATCATTGGTAAGAGTTTGGGATAGTTTGGGATGTTAGACTTTACAACATGGCTAAATTACTTCCTAAGTTTGAGGTTGTTCAAATTATCCTTCATTCCAACTGTTCTCCAAGCTCTGATGCTCATTTTACTAGTACTACACAATTGACTTATTTCAATACTACAATTTAACAGAGCTTAAAGCTCTATTCTCCTTTCTCATTTGGAACTTGCTGCAGCGCATTGTCAATCTACCTCTTCTTATCACGAGCAATGAACTGAACCAATTTCTGCACTGTAACAGATTGTGTGATTTGGTGTTAGGAGTTGTTCGTGAGAGGAAGTTGTCAAGGCTGCCAAAAACCAAATGTTCATACGTCGGATATTCGAATGCGAATGCCGTTGAAGTAGCAAGTAAGTTTAACGGAAGTTGGGATACTAATTTGAGGATAGGACATCATGACTGCAGAGATTATACAAATGGTAATATACAGCAGCAGTTCTTTTTGTCAATCTTCTTTCTCAATCATATTACAATTGAAATTTGAACATTGTTCCTGCTTTTCTGTATGGTTTGTGGAAGGCTTGGTTGAGGCTCTGGTTGGTGAAGAAAATGTGTTGGAGCGCCTAAGGCAGAATTCTTTAAGCATTTAATGATGTAGAATTCATGAATCTATCAGTTTAATGTCACTTGTTATTTTTCTTTGAATTTCTAGTAATTTTATATTCTACCATTCGTTTGTTTTATAATTTGTTGAATGCATATGAAATTCTTTTTAACTGACAATTTATTAGATGGGCAATTTTGATAAGACTTAGATAACAAAGGAAGAAATTTGGGGCAGAGAATAAAAAGAGAAACTTAAGTGACATAAGAATATTGAAACATACATTAACAAACTCAATACGTCTCATTTATTGAATCTTCTTAAACAGGAGAATTAGAGCTTGCCATCACAATATCTACAACATTAACCCTTCATTCTATGTTGAACACATTACTACTATCTTACTACCTAATCATTATAATAGTGAATTCTATAAAGTTTGTACATAAATATATTGATTACATTCTCAAGAGATAAGGGAATTTTACCCTTCTCCAACTCTGTTGCCACTCAGATTCTCTGTAAAAATCTACTCCACTTTCACTTCTACACTTGAATTGATCATCTGATTTAGATTCCTCCATTTGGAATTCCATTCAAACATAATCAAAATCAACTCTGTTCCAACTTACAATTACTATTCGAACAGGGAATCGATTCGATTCAGACTCCCGAAATGAACAACAGTTTGAAACCAATTAGGGATTCCCTCAAAACTCACATCCTTAAATTTCCCAGTATTTGGGTTGAATAAAACAAGAGCTCTGTTTCTATACTCCAACAAAATCTCTCCACTATTCAAAATGCAAACAACTCTAACAATTCGCCCTCGTAGTGCGATTTTCGACACCTTGAATGACATCTCCGTTGCTTCTTGTTTCAGAGCTTTGGGCATATAACTCCCAATGTTGAAGCTTTTCACCCATGATTCCTTCACACCGTACTGTTTCATAACCCATATCTCCATTTTGCCATGACTACAGTAGACGGCGGCAGAGAGGCAATCATTTAGAATCACTAAATGGTAATTACAACGACTCAAGCTCCCAAAATCTGGCTTTGGAATGTCTATGAATTCCTCACTGGCTAAGTCAAATGACACGATGGTACGACCCAGATGGTAGCGGCGAGGCTGAGAAACCCAGTGGAGTCTGCCGTTGACGACGGCCGGCGATTGTCCTTGAGCTAGATGGTGGTTAATTCTGCCTATACTTCTCCAATCAGAGCTTCCCAATGTGAAAACTTGAACTTCGGAGTGATGGAACCGTCTCTGTATACGGCGAAATCCTCTCGAGTAAACGATTTTAACGATTTTTAACTGTTTGGTTTCTGGGTGAAATCCAACCCCACAGACCACATCTGGGTTTGAAATTTCCTTGGTTTTGGGCAATTCTAGGTAGTCTCTAGTAAAAGGGTTGTAGACAAAGAGCTTTTCGTTATAAAGAGAATCAGATAAACAGAGGAAGCCATTGCAAGAACCTACCACGTCGTATTCAGGCATTGTAGCTGCAAAAGGAGTGAAAATTCTCTTGACAGAGTATTTATGCTGTGTGAAAGGAGGGAAATCGACGAAATAGAGCTGATTTCTGATGGGATAATCACAGTGGAAGATTAAGCAACGAAAGTTGTCGTTTTTATGACAAAAATCTTGAGTGTGTTGAGCGAGAAGGCGCCATGACCTGCAAACAGAGTGAAATTGAATGAGAGATGAAATGGGTAGGCGAGAAAGGATGTGGAGAAGAAGGTCGTGAGGAAGATTATCGATTTGATGAGAATCTTGGTGGAGATTAGGCTTCTTGTTGTGAAGGGGAAATGCAGAGTTTGAGGGCATGATGGAAAAAATGGTAAAGGCGAAATGGAATAGCAGAGGAAGAGGGTGAAAAGATAGGATGGATGGATGATGAAGAAAGTGGACTTTGGTGCGATTAAAACAATAATAATAAAAATGGAGACGGAAATTACAAGGAAGGAGTGTGTTGTGGATTGTGGGATCCACTTTTTTGTTGAATAATTCCCATCTAGACGGGAATATTATTCCCTTTAATTACCGTTGGATGGACTTAGATTCACAACTTTCCATTGCTATGGATACCATGTTCATATTAGTACTTACGTATAGCAATATTTATAAAGAATTACGATAATTTATCGTGATAGAATTTATTACTGATAATCATTAATAGATTCTTCTTAGTAATATAGTTTATAACTGAGACTATAAAGATTGAATCTAAATTTTGCTATATTTATAAATTTTTTTATATTTGTTGATATTTTAGGTCTAGTTACTCTTAACAATTACCCCATTAAAAAAGAGGTATATAGATATATATAAATTCATACATTATTTGACGATTTTTTTACAGATAATCAAATATGGTCTAAATAATTTTCGTAATCAATAATGAGTTGAAGAAGTATCAATAATATCATTTTCATTCCATTTCACCACATGAGCCAATATTCGGGAAATTTTAAGGCTCATTCGGTTACATTCTTTTTTTTTTTTTTTTTTCCTCTGTGTCTCTATCGAGAAAATATAACACTCTAAGGAATTCATGGAAGTATTAAACAATAAGAACTCTCTTATCAACTACCATGAATGTCTCGGAAGTTCCAAGTTGGACCAAATTATAGTATGCCTATTGATAGCAAATGTTATACTTGAATGAATTTGGAATTAATGCTTGATAAACTATTGATATACCGATCATCTACTTGAAATAATTTTTGTAATGATTACTAATATACTAATGATACACCAATCTAATACTTAGTATTGCATTTTAAACGTATGATGATATATTATTGATACACTAATGATATATTTGAAATGAATTTTGAATTATGTACTAATATAAAATTGAAATACCAAGTATACGTCAAATATCTCATTTTGAATTGATATCTTCATATTTGGTATATCAACAATATCGTTGAATATACTTTTTTTTTTTAATAAAGCATGGATATACTTTTATTTTTCTTTGAATTTGGTATATACGAATCAGTTATATGAAATATGAAGTATATACCTTCTAAAATTGATATAACAAATAAATATTGGGGCCTTTTTAAGTATAAAAATATTTAAAAATATTTACCTTTATAGCAAAAAATTCTAAAAGTAGAAAAACACTTTTATAACTTTTTCCTATAAAGTATAATTATTTTAGGATTTTTCTATTTTATAAGAATTTTTCTTGTAACTTACATGCCATCAAATAATAATCAAATTTTCAAAATATAACAAATTAATTAATATATTTTATATTTACTATATACTATGACATAATTAATGA
>NC_052358.1:31787727-31798082 GCF_009727055.1 Benincasa hispida | reverse complement strand
TGTTTTTCCGCTTCTTCCCTTCTTATTTCCTTCAACTTATGTTAAATAAAAATGAAACTATTATTCTATGACTGCCTTTATAAGTAATATTATTAGTTTATGTTGTCTGAAACTTTAAATAGAAAATGTAAATATTCTTACATTTTTATGTTAGGTTTATTTTTAGATATTTATTATAAATTTTATAAATATAAGATAATGTTTTTATTTATGTTGTAAACACAAATAAGAAATTTGATTTTTATTATTGCAAAACCTTTTTTTTATTAAAAAAAAAAAAACAGTTGACAAAACACTTTATTTTATAAGAAGGAAAAATAATAGAAAACGAAAAACAAAAAATTAAAATGGATTTAAATTGGGCAGAGCAAAAATAGTTTATAAAAAAAAAATTCTATAAATTGTTAATTTAGCAATGGTTTAATGAAATTTACAAATATCATAAAAAGAAATATTATGTCTCATTTCATTTTATGTTTGTGTATTAGTTAAGTATATAAGTTAACTTTTATACTCTATATTTATGAGATAACTAATTATATAATTGATAAACCAAATTTATATTTACTATTTACTATATCAAAATTATTAGTCAAGTGTTTGGGCATTTCTTTATTTATTTGTAGACTTAATTTGAATCATTCTATCCTTGTTTCAAAATGTTATTTTCTAGTACATTAATTTTATCAAAGTTTAAGATGAGTTAACTCATCATAGTTTGAACAGCGTTCTTCAAGTCAGGTAGTACACATTCTTAATATCATGTTCTATGAAGCATGAAAAGATCATCATTATCATTCTAAGATTAATCTAAAATTTTGAAAGGGCATGTACGACCTTATCTACTACGTCTAATTGTGAAACAGCAATGTAAAGATATGAAGTATACTAATATATGTATAATATAATGTTATACTTGGAATTGAATTTTGGTAATTGACACTTGAAGATACTACTGAATACAACACCCAATGTTATATCGTTCGAAATATTTAATTTAGAATTGGAATATAATATTATCACTATTGATAACACCAATGTTATTTCTGAAACATGAATTGGAATTAATGCTTGATAAACTATTGATAATTGACTATACCGATCATCTACTTGAAATAATTTTGTAATGATTATAATATACCTAAATGATAACACCAAATCTAATACTTAGTATTGGCATTTTAAACGTATGATGATATATTATTGATACACTAATGATATATTTAAGAAATTGAATTTTGAATTAGTACTAATATAAAATATAGAAATACCAGAGTATACGGTCAAATATTCTCATTTTGAATTGTATATCTTCATATTTGGGTGTATCAACAATATCGTTGAATATACTTTTTTTTTTTAATAAAGCATGGATATACTTTTATTTTTCTTTGAATTGGTATATACGAATCAGTTATCATATGAAATATGAGTAATATACCTTCTTAAAATTGATATAACAAATTAAAATAATGATGGGGTGCTTTTTAAAGATATCCAAAAAATTATATTAAAAATATTTACCTTTATTAGTCAAAAAATTCAAATAAGTAAGAATTAAACACTTAGTATACTCCTCTTTCCTATTGATAATTAGTATGTTATGGACTTCTTTTTCAATATTATTATAAGATTCTTCTCTGTCTAATAGTTAACAAATTAGCCATTCCATAATATTATCCAAATGTTGTAAATAAATAAAATACTTTATTTAATTTTTATTATATTATAATAAATACAAATAATTACGATATGTATAATTCATTTAATTTAAATGTAATATACGACATAATTCACATCAAATAAATAATAAAATATATGATAGAAAATCGAAAAGAAAGTAAAGCAATACCCAAATATACTTATATATATTAGAAACAGAGATAATATGTAAATTAATTTGAAATTAGATCACAAAAAACATACATTATTATCTCTCTCAAAAATATCAAAAAAAAACATAAAAATCCAACACAATACATAATATAATCAATTATTAATGTGTATATATATATAGTTATGCGACATTATATTTTTCGAAAAATTATCATTCTAATTGAATCACGATTATATTTAAATAGAAAGTGATTTAATGTTTAAGCCAGTATATGATTTATGTCAAATATAATAAAAGCTATTATGCAAAAATATCAATATGTTTACTCTACACACCATTTGACGTGATGGTAAAATTCTTCGAATGATAAAGAAATATGGTGAAATCAATGACTCTGTTTGGCAGGGTTTACAAATCATCTAAATACTCGGACATTTTACATTTTAGTCATTCCACTTTAAAAAAATTTGAGTTGTGAAATCTTAGTTATAAGAAAGTGGCTAGAATGTAGTTCTAGCGATCGTCTGTACACTTACCAAAAACTTACTAGTCTTTTATTGTAGGACGTTAAATTCCCTTAATTTATATCTTTTTCATGATAGGTTTTTATAATTTATTGTTGATTGTAGAATGGACGCATTTTTTGTACTCTTCACCGATTAAGGGCTTATTCATAGAAATAAATTATTGAGATTTTTCAGCGGAAAAAAAAAAAAGAGATATCAAATTTTATCTTTTTTTACTATATTTCTTACAATTTTAAGAAATCATTTTATAGATTCAGCTAATAGTATACTAATATATATAATATATTGTATATATTTTATATATGTGTATATATGATATATGTATATGTAATATCATATATGCATATGCATATGTATATGTATATGTATAATTCTTTTCACCCTTGTTTTTTTTTTCATCTAAATAAACTCATGCATGATTCTCTAGATTCCTACTTTAATAATTATATTGTTATGAATAAATTGAATAGAGTCACTGTATGAATGGGGCATCTAGTGGGGAAAAAAAAAAAAAGCCACATTAATCCATATCGTACATTTTTCTTTCAAATTTATTCTCTTCTTCCCTCTTCGTCATTATTTAATCTTAAAACATCCCATATTATTTTATTTTAAGACAAATTATTAGCTTAAGGGTTAGTTAAGGTTTATTATAAATATTGTTAATTTGTTATCTTCCGCTTTCCACGGTGTAAATCCCTATATTAAGGCTTTCTATTAATATTAATAACGAGCAAATTTTATTTTACTCTTGCCTCAATATGTGTGGATTTAATTTGGTTTAAATAGAGAAATAACCTTTCAATTAAGACATATCATCAAAATAAAAAAATAGAAAACATAAGAAAGTTAACATCCAAACCTAAATTAGATCATTGAAATTGAATTAATTGAATGAAAACAACTCTATATCAAAATGAAACAAAAAAAAAACAAAAAACTTTCACAATTACATAATTATAATCATGGTAATATTAGTTGCATATACTTTTTATAATATATATCAATTGACCGATATATTAAAACTAAAGTATGTCAGCCGGTAGATATGTCAAATATAAAGTATATCAAATATATTTGTTACTACACAATTGAGGGTAAAATTCGAATGATAAAGAAAAGGAAATCATGACCTCGTTTTGGAGGGTCATCCTCTATTATCGGACATTTGACATTTATCTTCATCCTTAAAATTTGTTGAATTTAGGTTCATAAGAAGAGATTGGAGTAGTGTTAGCTCGTCGTGACCTCCAAGCTACTTCTTTTATGTGGGTTGATAATTTTCATGATAGGTTAATTTATTATTGTTGTAGGAATGTACGCATTTTTTGTACTCTTCACCGATTAAGGGCTATTCATTAGAAATGAAATTATTGAGATTTTTCAGGAAAAAAAAAAAGAGATATCAAATTTAATCTTTTTTACTATATTTACAATTTTAGGAAATCATTTATAGATCAGCTAATATATATATATATATAATATTATGTGTATATATGTTATATTATGTGTATATATGATATATGTATATGTATATCTATATATGCATATGCATATGTATATGTATATGTATAATTCCTTTTCACCCTTGTTTTTTTTTTTCATAAAATAAACTTCATGCATGATTCCATGATTCCTACTTTAATAATTTATTGATTGATGAATAAATTAGAATAGAGTCACTGTATGAATGGGGCATCTAGTGGGGAAAAAAAAAAAAAAGCCACATTAATCCAATATCGTACATTTTTCTTTCAAATTTATTCTCTTCTTCTCCCCTCTTCGTCATTATTTAATCTTAAAACATCCATATTCATTTTAATTTTAAGAAATTATTAGGCTTAAGGGTTAGTTAAAGGTTTATTATAAATATTGTTAATTTGTTATCTTTTGCTTTCCACGGTGTAAATCCCTATATAAAGGCTTTCTGATTAATAAATAATACGAGCAAGATTTTATTTACTCTTGCCCAATATGGTATAGAATAATAACTCAAAAACATCTTTCCTCCAAATTTTTTTCCCTCCATCTTTTCCATGACCGGAAACGAAAACCCTACTTCTTCAGAAAATTCCAACTCCATGAAGAATGCTCGAGCTTCAAATTCATCCGTTCTTGAACAATATAATAACTCTTACTTTTTTCGTCCCTCATACAATACCATTCTTGTGCTCGTTTCCAATCTTCTTACGGAATCGAACTACAATTCATGGAGTCAGGCAATGAAAATAGGGTTCACTGTCAAGAACAAGCTTGGCTTCATCAATGGAGAAATTCCTCGTCCATCTAGTGAGTTACTTAGTTCTTGGATCATCTGTAATGGAGTAGTGACCGCCTGGATTCTTAATTCCCTCTCTAAAGAAATCTCTGCGAGCATCAACTTTTCTGATTCCGTGCAAGAAATTTGGTCTGATCTTCAAGAAAGGTATCAACGTAAGAATCGGCCAAGAATTTTATTGAATTAAACATTTTTCCTTTAAAAAAATAATATTTGAATTGTTGTATTAAATTTGATTTCTAGATTTTGTAATGCAAGGTTTGTAATCGAATAGAGTAAGATCGCGGATAGATGTCAAAAAGTGCATATTTTTACTATATATTTTATTACTTTTATTTAGTAAAAGAAGAATTTCATGTGATATTTTGACCCCAAAATGACTTATATGAGTAAAACGAGTAAACATGTGTCCTTAAACCACTTTAAGTTTGTTTTAACTGTTTTGGACCAATTTTATTAGCTTTTACAAAGTTTGGGCCGTTTTTGAAGAAATAGAGTAGTGATGCGCTTGCATCCCCTGAAACGATGTGACAACATTGAAAATCCTAATTTTCCATGTTATGCCAAATCGTTTGTGGTTGTTTATTTTTCAGTCCACAACCATGTTTTAATACTGAAACTAACTGGAGAGCTTTGAGAACATGATTTTCGACCTCCTCTCCACCACATTGGCTTATATAAAGGAATGGAGGTCTCCCTTTTCAATCATCCATGAAATATCCACTCATTTGAAGAAAACTCACCAAATTTACCCAAAATCTCTTCGAGAACAAAAGTTCCTTTGAAGAATAAGCTTTTTTAGGTCAATCGTACCCCTAAGAACGTGTGTAGAGTGAGATTCAGCTTAAGAAAGGATAAAATCTATCTTAGAGGACACCTTATTTCATTAGCTTGATTCAATGCATTGTTTTTTGTTTTCCATATTTTATCATTTTAGTTCGTTACAATTTTTCTTATTCAATTTTTATCTTTATCCCATATTGCTACATTGTACTCATGGCATTTTATTAAATAAAGTTTGTGAATTCTATTTTACTTATGAACTAAATTTCTAAGGGCACAGTCACATGGATACCCAAAAACTTTATAGCCTGTGTTTATGCTAAGTCATCATATTGTTTTAATCTTTTCATTTCCTTTGTTGAGTATATTGTTTTCTTGTTAATTTGAACCGATCACTTAATTTAACATGCTAGTTGAGTCTTAATGCTGAGAAGATTAAGATAATAACCGATTTCAGAAAGGAATATGAGACTAAAAGCCTAGAGATAGGATTGTCATGTAATCTTAGAGATAAGATATACCATAGGATTTAAAAATCGTATGAAATAATCTAAGATTCCAAAGAACTTGGAAGAGTGGTCTCCAAGTACTTTTGAGGAGGAAAATGGTAGAAAATTTCTAGAGAGAAGTTAGAGAGAAGGTGGAGGTTTCGAGGCTAGGTTTTGGTGTAATAATCCCCCCTAAATGGGCTATAATGATATATTTATATAGAGAAAGGTGTTACCCTTCTCTAAAAATTTTTCTTTATACCCTTAGTGCTAATTAATTAAATAACTCTTATTTAATTAATTGACACATTAATTAAATAACCATATATAAAATCTCATTTAATATACATTTAATTAATTATCATAAATATCATATAATTATACTAACATTCAATATCCATTATTTTTTTTTTGAAAGATATTGTAATTAAAGTGTGGGGTGGGGGAATTGAATCTCATACCTCGAGGTCAAAATAAATTCAACATTGTCGAGGATCGAATTCACCTGCATGATAGATAGGAATACTTACCACTATACTAAAATGACTTGATGTCAATCTCCATTATTTCTTACTCAATTAATTAACCATTAATTAATCAATTAAATAACTATATTAAATCATATTTAATATGGAGTTAATTAAAATATAAATATCACATATTTATATGTATACATCTTTTTTGAATCCAATTCATATGTATCTAATATTTGAATCTTATTCAAATATATCCCTCTTACATAATTTGAATTATAGATCATATATATAATTAACCATTATATATTAATCTCATTAATATAAAATTTCCTCATTGATTTGAACAATTTATCATTTCTCATTACTATCCTTTAATGAGCTAACAAGGGGACTTTATGGACCTTAGAAGCTCCAATGATATGAGATTAATAATTAAACTCCTTTAATCCAATTAATCAATATTCATTAACTAACAATCACTCCATTAAAGACTGATAGCTACACTTTTACACTGTAGATATATTTCTGTATCCATGGATATAATCAATCAACAAAGCGATGACCTTTCACAAATGCTCATAACTATAGTTGGGTCAAATTACCATTTACCCCTACAGTTACCTCTAACTTTTTAAGTACTATTGATTCCTCTAATGAACAACACTTTATAGTCCAACTATAAACTAACACCTCTTGGGCCAGTGAGAGGTTGAGGTCTCATTGTTCAAGATCCAGAACTAGCTAGCTATTAAGGGAACAATTTATCTACTTTCCTAAGGAATGAGAATGAGTAATTTCATCTTGTGTAGTTATATTCCCAGCTTCCTAATAAGACAAATCCCCAAAATGGTTAGAACTTTGATATTGAAAGATATGTAAAGATACTTCCAAGATAAAGGACAACATCTAACATCTAAATGACACAAGTTCCTAACATGTGTATACCCACCATATATCACCCAAGCACATGCATATAAATGAATTAAGTTAGCCGTTTAAGAATTTTATGTTGGAAGACACTTGGAAGATATTTCCAAGATAAAAGACAACGCCTACAATGGCACTGAAAAGCTTGATGACAAGTATACACATGCTCTAAATCATCTAAAACATTCGTGTAAATATGTCACAGTGAGTTAGAGACAGTGTTCGCAAATTTTTATATTGTGAGATACTTCCAAGATAAGGCAACATCTAAAATGACATAAAAAAAGCTTTCTATAACATGTGTATAACTATTCCTTAATAACCTAAAATATGTACATAAATGAATTTGAGTTAAGGGTTTTTAGAATTTTTATGTTGAAAGATACTTTCAAGATAAAATATAACATCAAAAAATGACATGGAAAGTCTTCTTAACATTTGTATGTCCACCCTAAGTTATTTAAAAACATGCATATAAATGTAGAACACTTCCTGTATTTTGCGAGAAGCAAATCAAAATAAATCCAACCTATATATATTTTGGAAAAAAATTGAAAAACAAGCTAATGACCTCAAATATTTAAACAAAAAAAAAAAAAAAAACTTTGAATATCTAAAAACAACAAGCTGAGAACTAACATAAAGTCAAATAAAAAAAACAAACAAAAATGTGTAAACAACTCACAATTTGTTTTAAAGAAGTATAAATTTTCTAACCAAGTCTATCCAAATGAAATCACTAACAAAAAAAGAATTCAATATGAGTCTTCGTATACTTCGTTATTATCGTTGTCGTTAAAGTTGCAATCATCATCGGCGTCATAGTATTGACATCTAGCAATTAAAGATATTAGTCACACAATTCAGTCACGTTGTATGTGGAAGACGTACACACATTAGAAAGATTTAGGTTTTTTTTTTTTTTTTTTTTTTTTTTCAGAATGACAAATTGGACCTTTCATATACCAAATTGTCCTAAATCTCTTTAAATTGAAAATCCATCTCAAATCTCTTTACACTCCTATGAAAATAATATGTTAAAAATGTTCAACTATGATTTTTAAAATATTACGTTATAGTCACAAATTATTTAAGTTTAAACATATAAAAAAGTTATTAATAAAAAAAAATACATAGAATATAAAATAGTTCATATATATAAAATTTTGTCCCCTCCCTCCACTTTCACTACGGCCTAAATAGGAATTCTCACCCTAGAGGAAGATGAACATCCCTAGCTTTTAATAAACCTTAAAATATATTTGTTATTAGTTCTTCTTATTATTTTTTTAAAAGTTGTCTTTCCCTCCATAAATTTTAGGATTAAATATATTCACACCTGTCTTTTCTTTATAAAAGTTATTATTATTATTATTTAACCAATTTCAATAAACAAAATATATTTAAAATAATTATAATTAAGATTTATTGAAAACACTTGAACTAAATTTATGATTTATTGAAGGCACATGGATTAAATTTGAAAAATTTGAAATATATGGATTAAAAAAGAAATGAAATCTCAAATCAGGATCATATTGAACTAGTGGAGACAAGGTCGTTTGTGAAGGGATTAAAAGCTTGTCCAAATATATAGTCCTCGTATCCTCCTCTATTTGTAGAGTCGGATGCTCTTGAAGTCGTTTCACTACTAAACAATATACCTACTAATCTTATGGAAATTTCAAACGTGGTTGATGAAATTAAAAGGCTTGGGTAAGAGTTGGGAGTCATCTCTCATTCTCCTTTTGCCCAAGGTTGGAGCAATCTTGTTTGCTCACATTCTTGCTCAAGAAGCTTTATTTGGTATGAGTTTTGTTAATCAAGCTCCATGTTTTTTGGTATTCCAACTTTCCTTTATGGTTATAAAAATTGTTAATTCTAATTTTGATGGTTGATTTTTGGCAAGCTTTTTTTTTTTGGCCTTTTTTATATATATTCCTTTTTGTTCAAAAAAAATAATATAAAGGGATTAAAATAGTATTTTAAACTTTTATATCCCTATCTATATCTATAAGCTATAATTTATACTACATTAAAAAGCAAGAATATTTCAAAGACATTTTTGGACTATTTTACCCTTATTTTAATTTATATACGTACAAAAATATCGTTATAATTAAAATAATTGTTTTATTATTAAAAGTGTTACATTTTAATTTTGTAATTTATATGTCAAAAGTAACGTAGTTTTTTTATTTAATTTAGGAGTAGAGCACAAATAAGTCTATTTAAATTTGTGAGTGATACTAATTGTATATATTTTTTTGATCACGGTATTCATAAAAAGCAAATCAAGACATATTTGATAATATTCCTATTTTTTGTTCGTGTTTATCATTTTTTAAGAAATAAACTTATTTGATAATCGTTTTGTTACTGAAATTTAAAAATGTTTATATTATTTGGACTAAATTTTAGAAACTATTTCAATAGTTCCTCTATATTCTTTATATTTTATATTTTGTCGCTTTAATAACAATGTGTCGATATTAGTGCTTGATTGATGATGCTTTTTGTTATCCTTTTCGGTTAAGTCCCAATAAATGTAATCTAACTTTTTAATTTTTATTTTCTCTTAAGTTTGTCACAGGTATATTTATATAGTTCAATTTTGAATTTTAAATTTTCAATATTTAAAATTATATTTTATTTTAATTTCAAATTTCAAATCTCTATTATGTTAGACATATTTAAATAATGATATGTTTAATTAAAATATGCGCTACGTATGTGGATTAATAATTTATCACATTGGATTATTTTATTAGATTGGGCCCTATGTATCTAATTAATTAAGGTTCTAGATTCTAGGGCAGAAGCATATTCCTAATTAATTAGGATTTAATGGGAAGAAACCCTAATTCACCTTAGGGCTATGGTCCCCAACCTACCAAAACAATAAGCACCGTCTTTCTTGAATCCCATCTAGAGAGATCCCACTAAGGGCATTCGGAGTTTTTGTTGAGAAAGACCATAGTTATCTATCATCATCTTGAAGCTATTATTACTTTCTCAATAGAATCCTTATTATTCTTG